>NC_081555.1:67624179-67931003 GCF_963082655.1 Stomoxys calcitrans
ATGATTATGCATTTAGCCGTTTGAGCTGGGCGATGACCTGTCAGTCAGTCAATCAGCCAGTTCGTAATAGAGATAAAACAAGAGAAAACACAGGGTAGTAAGGGAAATATTACCTAAGACCTACACTTTAAGTTAAAATTTGACCATATCATTAAACGATCGCTTTATATAGATCTAAAACAAATTTATGGATTTTGGCGTAGGTGTTCAGAAGGATGATTTAGTGACTAGGGCATTATAAAAATCGGCCGATGCGTGTAAAACGGGAGCGATATCCCATTCCGACTTCTTCGATGACTTTCGATACTCCTATACGTTCAAAGGAATTTCAAGCCATGTCTGAGTTTGGTATCCCTGCAAAATGTATAAGACTCATCAGGATGACACTTCCTGATACACATTCCTTAGTAAGAATAGGAAAGAATCTCTCCAAACCATTTAATACCAAACGAGGTTGCAGACAAGGAGACGGCGTATCGTGTGATCCCTTTAATGTCCTGCTGGAGAAGATTATACGAGATGCAGATGTGAATAGATATGGCACACTACTCACAAGAGAACACATGCTACTCGCCTATGCCGACGACATCAACATCATAGGTCGGTCACCGGAAGTAGTAACTGCTGCCTTTGAATGAATCGAAAGAGAGTCAGTGAAAATGGGTCTGGTTGTAAATGGAGATCAGACGAAATGGATGGTTTCAACTCCCAAAACTCCTTGTACAACCGAGCAGATAAAGAAAATGGAGAAAGTTGGGAACCACAACTTTGAGATAGTCAGCAATGGTCGATTATGGATATCAACCCACGTTCAGTTGAGTGGTTGTCTGACAACGCAACCAAAATAAAAATTTGGAAATTATCATTTTTTGTCGCCGTTTGCTGCGCTTGACTCAATAGCAACACTTAATAGTTGTGCAAAATTTTGAGAAGATCGGTTGATAAATGCGCTTGCAAAGACTTTAGAAGTGAAAATCGGGCGACTTATATACATGGAAGCTTCACCTAAATCTAAACCGATTTCTTTGAAATTCGCAAGTGATCAGAAGAGTCATAAAGAAAATTTAGCGCCTAATTTTGCGAGGATTGGTTGACAAATGACGATATTGACAAATGACGATATGAGAGCTATATCCAAATCTGAACCGATTTCTTCCAATTTCAATAGGCTTTATCTCTAGGCCAAAAAATATGCCCGTCATAAATTTGTACACAAACTAACATGGACAGGCAGACAGACGGCTATCCGAATTTCATAGGGATAGCCTCATTCGTTCGAACATTTTCGTGTTTTAGTGATATGGGTAGAAAGCAAGTTCGGTTTTATGTCAAAGTCATTAAAATCCACTTTTCCTTGCCAATTGGTCATAGAATATTAAGACAATTATTTTTGTTAGGCATATTGGGTTTGCAAATAAAAATATTTTTTTTAATGTTGTTAAAAAAATTAAAAAAAAAATTAAGTGCTCGGAGTCGACTCTGGAGTCGGAGTGGAGCAATCTTTCTGGAGCCGGTGTCGAAGTCGAGTAAAAATTACTCGGCTCTGCAGCCTGGCCTAAAGAGCTCGAAATTTTGTTTTGCGTAGAGGCAAATAAAGGCTCAGGTTGGAATCAAGCCCACCAACCTTTGGACTGGCAATCCAAAGGTTACCAACACAGTTACAGAGAATTGTGAATAAACAATAAAAAAATAGTTTTCCTATTTACTATGCATTTCTACTGTCGAATTGCAGAACCACTGTCCATTAGCTCACATCCATATAAAGCACAAAACCTCCTTCGCCCTATCAAAGATTAACAACGGCCAACGAACGAATGTCAAACAGCGTTTGCATGTGAATCAACCATAAGAGGAATTATTTCGCGATACAACATTTAGATTTTCATTTAGCCGCAATATCGCAGTGATGCCATCGCAAAACGTCCATTTAATTAGTTAAATTGGTTAAATTCGCAACGTAGTCGGTAATTAAGTGTAGTTAAACGTAGTTAAAAAGACAATAAACATTTTACATATGACAAAAACTAACAAACGATAGTTGCGAATAAAAAAAAATACAGAACAGAATGGAACAAAAGCAAATAATTTAAAAAAAAAAATCGTTCACAACCCTCAAGCACCCCTAACTAGCCGATGGGGTGACCATGCAACTAGATGGACATTTCCCTCAAGGGGTTTTGGGCGTTTAATGACAACAGCTAAAGGCGCTTAAGTTGTAAACACTTTGGCAAATGCAATTGTTGGTTTTACATCGCGATAAATTCGCTTTGATGGCATAACACAATTAACTCAAACCACAACAACGACAATTGCAATGGCACCAGCCACGGCAGATAATTTGGCCAACCAACTGGATAACGATAGCTTGGCCAAGCTGCAATGGGCCAGTAACTTGATTATGACACCGACTTGTAGACACGACATTCTACGTTCGTTCTCTTGTTGATGTTGCATGCCATGCAAAGCGAGATACAAATGCAAACAAACGCTTTTAATAGCGAACATCACCAGACATGTTTTTAATGAAACACCCCCACATTACACTACACAAAACAAACAACGTTGTTTGTTTTAAAACTCAAAACAATAATCGCTTGTCTAAGGCTAAAGCATGGTGTTGCGGTTAGTACATGCAGGTTATTACATGGCAACATTGATTTTCATTTTAAATCCGGCAAACTTGTTCTTTTAGAATATCACAGCAAACATTTGTCTACCAACATTCAAAGACTCCCTTGTATCTACTAATTATGTAAAAGAGAAAGAGGGGCGGTATATTTGTTTTGTCAATGCATTTGAATGGTTATTTGTATGTTCCGTACAGAATCAAAAACCGATTTTTCTGATTGTGAGAATTTGTTAAACTCCGAAAGAGCTGGGGAACACTTCCCCTTGCCCCGAATGTCAAAGATGCCAGTGGTAGGAGACTCAATACCGCGCAGCGAACAGGGGGCCGACGACGAAACCATCCCCGACTTTCGTCAATATTGGGAAAACTAGAATAAGCATCGTGCTTAATATTAAAACATCAGGAAATGTGAACAAGAACTGTTATGCTATTGGAGCTATATCCGATTCGGACCATAAATGAATGCTGAGCATTGTAGTAGCAATTGTGTAATATTTCAGTTCATTCGGATAAGCATTGCGCCTTGTAGATGCTCAAGAAGCAGAAGCGGGAGATGGGTTTATATGGGAGCTGTATCAAGTTATTGATCGATTCAGTCCATATTAGACAAGTACGTTGAAAGTCATGACGGAAGCCGTTATACAAAATTTCACCCAAATCGGATGAGAATTGCGCCCTCTAGAGGCTCAAGAAGTCAAGATCCCTGATCGGTTTATATGGCAGCTATATCAGGTTATGTACCGATTTACGCCATACTTAGTACAGTTATTAAAAGTCAAACACCTCATGCAAAATTTCAGCAAATTCGTATACGAATTGCGCTCTCTATTGGCTCAAGAAGTCAAGATCCATGATCGGTTTATATGACATCTCTACCAGATTATAAACCGATTTGAATCATACTTAGCACAGTTATTGGAAGTGATACCAAAATACAACGAGCAAAATTTCAGTCAAATCGGTTGGGAAGAAGTCAAGACCCAAAATAGGTTTATATGGCAGCTACATCAAAACATGGACAGATATGGCCCATTCATTGGGTTGCCCAAAAAGTAATTGTCGGTAATATAGTAGTAATATAGTCGGCGTTGACAAATTTTTTCAACGGCTTGTGACTCTGTAATTGCATTCTTTCTTCTGTCAGTTATCAGCTGTTACTTTTGGCTTGCTTTAGAAAAAAAGTGCGCGAAATGTTGTTTACATTTGTTTGTTTGGCGTCAATTTTAATATGGGTACCACATGTATTGAAAGAAATTCATTTAACAAACCGAATCAACGCTTGTGATATGCACCTTAAACGCAATGAATTCGAACCGTTTTTAAAACGAATCATAACTGGAGATGATAAATGGATTGTTTACAACAACGTTAGTCGAAAACGATCATGGTCCAAGCATGGTGAACCAGCTCAAACCACTTCAAAGGCTGATATCCACCAAAATAAGGTTATGCTGTCTGTTTGGTGGGATTGGAAGGGTGTGGTATATTTTGAGCTGCTTCCAAGGAACCAAACGATTAATTCGGATGTTTACTGTCAACAATTGGACAAAATGAATACAGCCATCAAGGAGAAGCGACCAGAATTGGTCAATCGTAAAGGTGTCATATTCCACCAGGACAACGCTAGACCGCACACATCTTTGATCACTCGCCAAAAACTGAGTGAGCTTGGCTGGGAACTTTTGATGCATCCACCATATAGCCCTGACCTTGCACCATCAGACTACCATTTATTTCGATCTTTGCAGAACTCCTTAACTCGGCAATGATGAGGCTATAAAATCGCACTTGGTTCAGTTTTTTGCAGATAAAGGCCAGAAGTTCTATGAGCGTGGAATACTAAATTTGCCAGGAAGATGGCAAAAGTTTATCGAACAAAATGGCAATTATATATTTGATTAAAGTTCATTCTAAGTTTTATTAAAAATGCATTTACTTTCTTTTAAAAAATCCGCAATTATCTTTTGGGCAACCCATATAATTTAATTGTGGTCCAAACCGTACCATATCTTGATATCGCTCTAATAGCAGAGCAAATCTTTCCTTACACCTTTTTATACCCTCCACCATAAGATGGGGGGTATACTAATTTCGTCATTCTGTTTGTAACTACTCGAAATATTCGTCTGAGACCCCATAAAGTATATATATTCTTGATCGTCGTGACATTTTATGTCGATCTAGCCATGTCCGTCCGTCTGTCCGTCCGTCCGTCCGTCCGTCCGTCCGTCCGTCCGTCCGTCTGTCTGTCGAAAGCACGCTAACTTCCGAAGGAGTAAAGCTAGCCGCTTGAAATTTTGCACAAATACTTCTTATTAGTGTAGGTCGGTTGGTATTGTAAATGGGCCATATCGGTCCATGTTTTGATATAGCTGCCATATAAACCGATCTTGGGTCTTGACGTCTTGAGCCACTAGAGTGCGCAATTCTTGTCCGATTGGAATGGAATTTCGCACGACGTGTTTTGTTATGATACCCAACAACTGTGCCAAGTATGGTTCAAATCGGTCCATAACCTGATATAGCTACCATATAAACCGATCTTGGGTCTTGACTTCGTGACCCTCTAGAGGGCACAATTCTTATCCGATTTGAATGAATTTTTGCACGAAGTATTTCGTTATGATATCCAACAACTGTGCCAAGTATTGTTCAAATCGGTTCATAAACTGATATAGCTGTCATATAAACAGATCTGGGGATTTGATTTCTTGATCTTCTAGAGGGCGCAATTCCTATCCGATTTGGCTGAAATTTTGCATGACGTATTTTATTTTTACTTTCAACAACTGGGTCAAATAAGGTTCAAATCAGTTCATAACCTGATATAGCTGCCATATAAACCGATCTGGGATCTTGACTTCTTGACCCCTAGAGGTCGCAATTATTATCCGATATGCCTGAAATTTTGTACGATGGATCCTCTCATGACCATCAACAAACGTGTTTATTATGGTCTGAATCTGTCTATAGCCCGATACAGATCCCATATAAATCGTTCTCTCTATTTTACTTCGTGAGCCCCAATGGGCGCAATTCTTAAACGAATTGGCTGAAATTTTACACAGGCCTCCAACATATAATTTAATTGTGGTCCGAACCGGACCATATCTTGATATCGTTTTAATAGCAGAGTAACTCTTTTCTTATATCCTTTTTTGCCTAAGAAGAGATGCCGGGAAAAGAACTTGACAAATGCGATCCATGGTGGAGGGTATATAAGATTCGGCCCGGCCGAACTTAGCACGCTTTTACTTGTTTTTGCCTAAGAAGAGATGCCGGGAAAAGAACTCGACAAATGCGATCCATGGTGGAGGGTATTTAAGATTCGGCCCGGCTGAACTTAGCACGCTTTTTTATACATTTTGTAAAGAATGGCTTCTGATATATGCTTAAGAAGAAAAATCGGATGGTCAGTTTATATGAGAGCAATGTTAGGTTGCAGACTAATCCAGAATATATTTGGCATGCATGTAGGCCATATAAGACATTGGAAACAAGTAAAAAGGCGTTAAGTTCGGCCGGACCGAATTTTGGATACCCACCACCTCGGGTATATATTATGTAAACCACCTTTCATCAAAATCCGGTGAAAATTGTATACCTCATGTCAGTTAAATCGGCTTATAAATGCGCCTTTTTTTTGGGCAAAGACTTTAAATCGAGATATCGGTTTATATGGCAGCTTTATGCAAATCTTGATCGAAATAGACCAAATTGCAGAAATATGTGGAGGGGCTTCACTTAACTCTCTGTCCCAAATTTCGGTAACATCGGACAATAAATGCGGCTTTTATGGGCCCAAAACCTTAAATCGAAAGATCGGTCTATATGGCAGCTGTATCCAAATCTGGACCGATCTGAGTGAAATTGAAGAAGGATGTCGAAGGGCCTAACACAACTCACTGTCCCAAAATTCAACGAAATCGAATAATAAATGTGGCATTTATGTGCCTAAGACCCTAAATCGGAGGATCGGTCTATACGGCAGCTATATCCAAATCTAGACCGATCTGAGCCAAATTGTCGAAGGATGTCGAAGGGCCTAACACAACTCACTGTCCCAAATTTCAGCAAAATCGGATAATAAATGAGGCTTTTATGGGCCTAAGACCCTAAATCGGCCGATCGGTCTATATGGGGGCTATGTCAACATATAGTCCGATATAGCCCATCTTCGAACTTAACCTGCTTATAGACAAAAATAGAATCTGTGCAAAATTTGAGCTCAATATCTCTATTTTTGAAGACTGTAGCGTGATTTCAACAGACAGACGGACGGACATGTCTAGATCGTCTTAGATTTTTACGCTGATCAAGAATATATATACTTTATAGGGTCGGAAATGGATATTTCGATGTGTCGCAAACGGAATGACAAAATGAATATACCCCCACCATTCGGTGGTGGGTATAAAAACTAGATCAAGGTAAAGCCTAAGAAGTTCCAAAAGGCAATCGATCTTACATCGAATCAAAACAGTAAGACTAGAAACAGCACATGAGTTCCTGCGCTTGCAGGAAATTGGCGAATTTCCGAACATAGCTTTCTCTTACGAGACAAATTTCCCGATTGAGCCCAAATCCCAATCAACCGAAGTTTGTAAAATAAAGAATGTTTTCCATTACCAGAAGCTCAGATAAGTAATGGTTTTTACACCCAACACCACTACTGTGGTACAGGGTATTATGAATTAGTCAATTTGTAATACCCACAAGGAAAAGAGCTTGACGTATTGCTAAGTATACCGATCGGCTCAAAGTCACTTTCTGATTCGATTTAGCAATGTCCTATGTTAGTTATGTTAATTTGTATACAAAGTGCAGGCCTCAATTTTCATCCCATCACCTTCAAATTTAACACAGGTATTTTTTTGGCCTAGAGACGAAGCTTATTGAAAATGGAAGAAATCGGTTTAGATTCGGATATAGCTCCCACATATATGTTCGTCCGATTTTTACAAATATTGCAATTATGTGGTCATTTGTTATCCGACACTCACAAAATTTGACAAGGAGGTTTCCCTTATGATTATTGGCATAACGGGTGTATATCAAAGGAATCGGTTCAGATCTAGATTTTACTCCCATATATATGTACCGTCCAATTTTCAGCTCTACAGCCTTTCCAAGCGCGATTTTCTCAACATTGTACACAAAATTTTCAAGTACGTCTAACTAAATGTATGTAAAATTTGGTCGAAATCGGTTCAGATTGAGATATTGCTTCCGTATATATATTTTTATGAATTTGATTTCTAGAGCCTCTGCAAGCGCATTTCTTGACCAATCCTTCCGAAATTTTGCACAATATCTTATCCTATGACTTAAACTATAGGTTTACTAATTTAAGTCGAAGTCAGTTCAGATATAGATAGCTCCCAAAAATATGTTCGTATATGAGAACTTAAAGTGGAACTCCTTCTGACAGCCAGTACAGGACACACACACATAATGTTTGCAAAAATCGTTACTGGCAACCTTCATCTGTCAGCATGTTTTACGATTAGACAGTGACCTGTCATGAAGGACACAATGACTGAGACGTCTGTCCTAGCCAATGACAACAAAGCGGTAGACCTCTTCAAGTCTAGCCAAATAGTTTTGGAATGCTCATTGACACTTCTTTGTGACCATCTATCATTCGTTGTCCTTCGGGTCTTGTCCCGAAAACTTAGTTTACATGTCGCTAGAGGAATGTGTAAAGTAGTTCCTAGTCTCGCTAGCTCGTCCGCTTTACAATTCCCTAGGATATCTCTGTGGCCCGGCACCCAGAAAGAGTGAATTTTGAATTGTTCAGCCATCACGTTGAGAGATCTGCGACAGTCGAGGCCGGTTTTTATCTTCAGAAATACGTTCTCCAGGATTCCATTCCACCACTTCCCAAAATGCAACGATCTCCGCTTGATACACACTGCAGTAGTCGGGTAACCTTTTCGATATGATCAGTTCTTGATCTTTAGAGTACAACCCAAAGCCCACCTGGTCGTTTAGTTTGTAACCATCCGTATAGAAATCTATGCAACTTCTATTACCAGGAATATCGAAGCTCCAACCGGTTCTATCAGGAATAGTGGTACAGTACTTTTAATCAAAAAGCGGCTCAGGTAGGGCGTAATCCACACTGCCTGGAACTTCGGACATTGTACCGAAGATAGCACAATGTCCGAAGCCGCCACATGGCCAAACTCGAAGCTCCCTAATCGTCACGGCAGTGGTCGCTGCAATTTGTCTAGCCCCAATGTCAAGAGGCATTAGATGTGGTATTAAATTCAGTGCATTAGATGGTGTAGTCATCAGTGCGGCTGTGATGCACAAACAAGCTATCCCTTGTATCCACTTGACTATTGAACAGTAGGTGAACTTACGAGGCGCCGTCCACCAGACCACAACACCATATCTTGTATCTGCTGCTGAAAAGAACTTCTTCTGTCTTGAACGGATCTACGCCAAGTCCACTTCGCTGTTGCACGTAGAGCTTACTGATATCTCTTAGAGTGCTGGGATTCTTCCCCTAACCGCAATTACCACGTAATCAGCATACGCGACCACCTTTACCAATTTTTCTTCCAAAGAGAATTATATATTTTTAATGGCTATATTCCAAAGTAGATGAGACAGTACACCACCTTAAAGTGTTCCTCTGCTGACCCATCTTTTTAGATCCCAGATCTCAAGCCTGTTGTAATGCATCTTTTAGCAAGTAAGTTTTTAATAAACTTTCTTACGGTGGAGTTAATGCCTAGAAACTTCAACTTATTCATGATTGACGTCGGTTTTACTTTATTGAAAACACCTTCAATGCTACCATTGTATATTTCTTGACAGCGAGAGAACCCTCTATGTAACCGATTAGGTTGTGAAGGACTGTTGTTGGTGGATTTGCCTTTACTATATGCATGCTGCTGGCGATCTCCAGGGGACTTTGCCCTAAGGTATGTTTTCATCAGCCTCTCAAGAGTATGCAGCAGACTAATAGGACGAAAATTTTTCGCCTTCGTGTGGTAGGGTTCTCCTGCTTTCGGAATGAAAATGACCTTCATACCCCTCCATCCCACAGGTATATATGACATGCAGATACAAGCAGAGTATATCTCCCTATGCCAAGGAACCAGTCTATTAGACACAGCTTGTAATTCAACCGGCGATACATCATCAAGACCTGGCTATTTAAAGAGTCGAAACTTCTTATCGCCCAAAGGAATTTTGGTTCAGACTCAATTTCCCTAATAACCACCGACGAATGTATACCAGTGACAAACTCTTCTGGCGCCACGTTGTCCGCTGGAGAATTTTCCGGGAAATGTGTATCACCGATGAGTTCTATTGATTCTTCACTAGACATTGTCCATACATTCTTTCACTTCTGAATATACCCCATCGTAATAGGTCTCAAGGATAGATCCGTGATTTCTATGAAATTCACCAGTAATGTCGAAAGTCAAGACAAGATCCTTCCTTCAAAATTTCGGCAGAATCGGTTAGCTACACACATTACCACATTATTGCAATGTTAGGCCAAATCGGACGAACAAATTTTTATCTAAATCTTTTTTACAATTTGAATAGGCTTCGTTTCTAGGCTGAAAATCTTGTCTGTACCAAATTTAAAGACTATCAGACGAAAATTGGGACTTCTAGTTTATACACAAATTAACATGGAGGACGGCTACAAAGGCTAAAGCGTATCAGAAAGTGATTCTGAGTTGATCGGTAAATTTATCAATGGGTATATCTCTTTTCATTTTATTGGGTTGCCTAAAAAGTAATTGCGGATTTTTTAAAAGAAAGTAAATGCATTTTTAATAATACTTAGAATGAACTTTAATCAAATATATAATTGCCATTTTGTTCGATAACGTTTTGCCATCTTCCTGGCAAATTTAGAATTCCACGCTGATAGAACTTCTGGCCTTTATCTGCAAAAAACTGAACATAGTGCGATTTTATAGCCTCATCATTGCCGAAAGTTTTACCATTTAAGGAGTTCTGCAAAGATCGAAATAAATGGTAGTCTGATGGTGCAAGGTCAGGGCTATATGGTGGATGCATCAAAAGTTCCCAGCCAACCTCACTCAGTTTTTGGCGAGTGACCAAAGATGTGTGCGGTCTAGCGTTGTCCTGGTGGAATATGACACCTTTACGATTGACCAATTCTGGTCGCTTCTCCTTGATGGCTGTATTCATTTTGTCCAATTGTTGACAGTAAACATCCGAATTAATCGTTTGGTTCCTTGGAAGCAGCTCAAAATATACCACACCCTTCCAATCCCACCAAACAGACAGCATAACCTTCTTTTGATGGATATCAGCCTTTGAAGTGGTTTGAGCTGGTTCACCATGCTTGGACCATGATCGTTTTCGACTAACGTTGTTGTAAACAATACATTTTTCATCTCCAGTTTTGATTCGTTTTAAAAACGGATCGAATTCATTGCGTTTAAGGTGCATATCACAAGCGTTGATTCGGTTTGTTAAATGAATTTCTTCCAATACATGTGGTACCCATATTAAAATTGACGCCAAACAAACAAATGTAAACAAAATTTCGCGCACTTTTTTTCTAAAGCAAACTAAAAGTATCAGTTGATAACTGACAGAAGAAAGAATGCAATTACAGAGTCACAAGCCGTTGAAAAAATTTGTCAACGCCGACTATATTACTACTATATTACCGACAATTACTTTTTGGGCAAACAAATGTTACAAACAAATGAACTACGTTATAATACCCTGTACCACAGTTGTGGTGTAGGGCATAAAAAGTTGAAGCAATTTATACCTTGTTTGAAAAGTTTTTTTATGAGTCACTACCATGCTTACTCTGTCAATTTAGGTCTATATTTTTTCTGTGTTTAAAATACATTAGAGAAGTAAGTCATATGCGCCGATACTTTGAAGATTTCTTGGCCGATTAAGTTTTGCTGAATGAATTAATTGCATCAAGAAGCGGAATTTAGTTTCGCTGATTTGCACTAAAATTTGTGAATACAAGTTTTATTATCGCAATGAATTTTAAAATTTTATGATTAGTTAAGTCTGTAAATGAAAAGTTTCTTTGACCATGCAACCATCTATACCATATATGAATAATGAACGCAGTAGAAATGGTTAAATTGTATGCCTCCTTATTTTTTTTTTTTTTTTTTTGTAATGCGAAGGCAAAAAAAACTCTTAATTCAAATTCGGGCGCATGGTTATTAGAGTTAAATTAAAACGCAAACTGAAAAAACAAGTAAAAAGGCGGTAAGTTCGGCCGGGCCGAACTTTGGATACCCACTACCTCGGGTATATATGTAAACCACCTTTCATCAAAATTCGGTGAAAATTTCATACCTTATACTCATATACCTCATACCGATCTGAACTATATACGACACGGATGTCGAAAAGACGAACATAAGTCGCTGTGTCAAATTTCAGTGAAATCGGATTATAAATGCGCCTTTTATGGGGCCAAGACTTTAAATCGAGATATCAGTCTACATGGCAGCTATATCCAAATCTGGACCGATTTGGGCCAAGTTGCATAAACATGTCGAAAAGCCCAAATTTCGGCGAAATCGGACAATAAATGCCTCTTTTATGGGCCCTAAACCTTAAATCGAGAGATCGGTCTATATGGCAGCTATATGCAAATCTGGACCGATCTGGGCAATATTGAAGAAGAACGTCGAAGAGCCTAACCAAACTCACTGTGTCAAATTTCAGCGACATCGGACAATAAATGCGTCTTTTATGGCCCAAAACCTAAAACCTAGATATCGGTCTATATGGCAGCTATATCCAAATCTGAACCGATCTGTGCGATATTGCAGAAGTATGTCAAGGGGCTTAACTTAACTCACTGTTCCAAATTTCGGCGACATCGGACAATAAATAAGCATTTTATAGGCCCAAAACCATAAATCAAGAAATCGGTCTATATGGCAGCTATATCTAAATCTGAACCGATCTGGACCAAATTTAAGAAATATGTCAAAGCGCCTAACACAACTCACTGTCCCAAATTTCAGCAAAATCGGATAATGAATGTGGCTTTTATGGGCCTTACACCATAAATCGGAGGATCGATCTATATGGCAGATATATCCAAATCTGGACCAAATTAACGAAGGATGTCGATGGACTTAACACAATTCTCTGTCCCGAATTTCATCAAAATTGGATAATAAATGTGGCTTTTATGGGCCTTAGACCCTAAACCGTAGGATCGGTCTATATGGCAGCTGTATCCAAAATTTGGACCGATCTGAGCCAAATTGACGAAGGATTTCGAAGGGCCTTACACAACTCACTGCCCCAGATTTCAACAAAATCGGATAATAAATGTGGCTATTATGGGCCTAAGACCCTAAATCGGCCGATAGGTCTATATGCCGAAAGGCCTAACACAACTCACTGTCCTAAATTTCAGCAAAATCGGATAATAAATGTGGCTTTTATGGGCCTAGGACCCTACATCGGCGGATCGGTCTATATGGGGGCTATATCAAGACATAGTCCGATATAGCCCATCTCCGAATAGCCCATCTTCGATATAGCCCTGATTATGGACAAAAAAAAGATTCTGTGCAAAGTTTCAGCTCAATTTCTCTATTTTTGAAGACTGTAGCGTGATTTCAACAGACAGACGGACGGACATGTCTAGATCGTCTTAGATTTTTACGCTGATCAAGAATATATATACTTTATAGGGTCGGAAATGGATATTTCGATGTGTTGCAAACGGAATGACAAAATGAATATACCCCTATCCGTCGGTGGTGGGTATAAAAAAGCAAAAACATTCGACATCGAGTTCAGACATCTTTCAGAATTCCTTCCGAGCAATCGGGAACAAAATTTCTAGCGGTAAAACAATCTACCACAAGAGCAAGCACAAAAAAGAAGACAATAGAAATCCGACTCAGAGCATGTCTATCTTTACGCTGAAGGCCTGGGTTCGAATCCTGGTGAGAACATCAGAACAAAAATTATCAGCGGTAAATTTCCGCTCCTAATACTGGCGATTTTTTTGAGGTACTGTACCATTTGGTATGGTAGCCATGTAAAAACTACTGACTGGGCTACAAAAAGAAGCTTAAACTTAAATCGGGCAGCACTCGTTGATAAGCGAAAAGTTTGCCCTTGTTCCTTAGTGGAATTTTCATGGGCAAATTTGTATTTGTAGTGGGTATTCAATGGTCGGCCCGTTCGAATTTGTGCATTTTCTTGATTCGCTTATTTTTTTAAGTACTATACAAGGCCAATCACGATTAATTGGTTATTATTATCTGTTATCGTAAGATATCGATATCGATTTTGTAGAACTAATTTGCATTGCGATTCTATCCAGAACATTTGGATCGAAATGTAGAGAAAAAAACCTGTGGGTTTTTAAAAATATTGTATCCCACGTGCCGCAGTGGTGAACATGTCTGCATATGACGCCGAACGTCTGGGTTCAAATTCTAGCGTGAACATCAGTAACATTTTCAGCGGTGGTTATCCCCTTATTAATACTAGCTACATTTGTGAGGTATCCTGCCACTAAAAAACTTATCTTCCAAGTGGTGTCGCTATACGGCAAGCTATTCGGACTAGGCATGAAAAGGAGGCCCTTTATTATTGAGCTTAAACTTTAATCGGACTGCACTCATCGATATGAGAGAAGTATCGACTGTTCCTTAAATGAAATGTTCAATGGAAATTTCGTAATACCTTTACGATATGGGTTTGAAAGTATATAAAAAAACAAGAAAAAGCGTGCTAAGTTCGGCCGGGCCGAATCTTATATACCCTCCACCATGAATCGCATTTGTCGAGTTCTTTTCCCGGCATCTCTTCTTAGGCAAAACAGGATATAAGAAAAGATTTGCTCTGCTATTAGAGCGATATCAAGATATGGTCCGGTTTGGACAACAATTAAATTATATGATGGAGACGTGTGTAAAATGTCAGCCAATTCGAATATGAATTGCGCCCTTTGAGGGCTCAAGAAGTAAAATAGAGAGATCGATTTATATAGGAGCTGTATCGGGCTATAGACCGATTCAGACCATAATAGACACGTATGTTGATGGTCATGAGAGATGACGTATTTTATTCTTACTTTCAACTACTGTGTCAAATAAGGTTCAAATCGGTTCATAACCTGATATAGCTGCCATATAAACCGATCTGGGTTCTTGACTTCTCGAGCCTCTAGAAGTCGCAATTGTTACCCGATTTGCCTGAAATTTTGTACGACACATTCTCTCATGACCATCAATATACGTGTTTATTATGGTCTGAATCGGTCTATAGCCCGATACAGCTCCCATATAAATCGATCTTTCTATTTTACTTCTTGAGCCCCTCAAAGGGCGCCATTCTTATTCGAATTGGCTGACATTTTACACAGGTCTCCAACAAATAATTTAATTAGAGTCCATATCCTTGATATCGCTCTAATAGCAGAGCAAATCTTTTCTTATATCCTGTTTTGCCTAAGAGGAGATGCCGGGAAAAGAACTCGACAAATGCGATCCATGGTGGAGGGTATATAAGATTCGGCCCGGCCGAACTTAGCACGCTTTTACTTGTTTTTTTTTTTCGAGAGTATGTTTACTCTATATTTGTGAATGTACTCATATTTTTGTTTATTCTATGAATGAACAAAGTTGAAAAGTATATAAAAATTAACATACACTTAACTAACTCTAAATGTGTCTAGACCGGATGTTTATGAATTTAAAATGCAAAAAATTTGTCAAGCAATTGGGTGAAATTTAAATGTAATAATGGACACTCATTTCTAATAGCACTTTTTAAATGCCAAATGAATTCCTAACTTAATTGTCAAATTCTTGTTGAACTTATGTTTTGAAGGCAATGGGCATTAAAATGGCAAACTAGGTTAGGTAAAATCCTATTTAAGTTTTTTCCTATTTTATTTTTAATGTGTAATAAAATATTCTGCTGGTATTTTTTTTTTTTTTTTTTGTTATTCCAATTTACTGGTATTTTGCCTTTGCTGGGCGATAAGATACCTTAACAATGTAACCCGGAAGCATGCAACGGGAACAACACCAATAGCGTCAAATATTTAGAGCTGATTCAAAAACAAAACAAAAAATGCTAAACTCATGCTTGGCTATGGCATGAAAGCATACAAAATGAGCACTTAACTTATGAATATTAAGTAGATGCTCCTTCAGTACGTCATACATGCATCGCGCATATCGCCGCATTTTCATGAATGAAGTGCTGCCACTTTGGCGGCCTCAGCTCCAAATACTCACTGGTTTACTGGCAAGTGTCTCGCTAGCAAAGTTTCCGTTTCCCCACTCCATTAACATAGTTGCAAATGTTTGTTATAAGCGAACACATGCATATTTTGTTGTTTCGTTATTTTGTTGCTGCTCATGTTTTAGAACTTTGTGGGTTCTTCTTTGTTCTGAGTGGTCTTTAGAAGTTTTTATGACAAGTCTTAATTGTGAAATTACATTGGAATTTGATGCGGTTGTGAATGTGGTGCTAGTTAAGCAAAATTGGACTGTTTGACCGGGATACGGTTTTAGGGTTGCCACGTGTTTTAAAAACGTTACAATTGATCCAAAAAAATTTCAAAGAATAATTTTTTTTTTATTTATGTTTATGTTTGTGAGATTTTCAGCTTTATGAGGCGGGTTGGATAAGATCTTCAACTATCTTGAAGTTATAGTTGCAAACTTTAACCTCTTTCTTCATGTTATCTGATGCTTAACTCCAATTATATGAATTTAGCTCCAGTAATTGCCAAATTTCTTTGGTATGTGAAGTACATTTATTCCTTCCAACACCTATAATAAATCTCGCCCAGATAAGTCTAACAAAAGTAAAAACGTGTCTGAACCATATTAAAGTCGGGTGTCAAGAGGCTTTAAACAACTCATTGTTTCATATTACAGCGAAATGGGGTTATAAATAAAGCTTTTATGGGCTTCAGATCTGCCCTTTTTGGGCAGATCGGTCTATAAAGCAGCTATATCCAAACGTGCCCCAATTTGGCCCGTTCAAGACCTAAACCCGTGTGCAGCAAAAAGACGTATCTGTGAGACATTTCAACTCAATATCTCAATTTTGTAGAGTGATCACAATAGACCGACGGACATCGTGAAATCGCCTTAGAATTTTACGACGATCCGAAATATATATACTTTGTAGGGTCGGAAATATTTCGATGTTTTGCAAACGCAATGATTAAATTAATATACCCCCTATCCTGGTGGTGGGTATAAAAACATATAGTCCCCACATAAACCAGTCGCCCGATTTGATTAATAAGGCCAAAGAAGCCTCAATTGGTGTCCTATGCCTTCAAATACCCACACCAAGTCCCGGGTAATGACATAAGAAGTGTTCCAACGTCTCATCATCTTCCCCACTAGCCTTCACACATTATATCACTTGCCGCACCGATTCTGCTCAAGTGAGCTTGTAGTCCCATGTGGCCTGTTATGATACCAAAAGCTGTACTGACCTCCCTCTTACTTCCGTTCAGCAATAGCCTCGTCTTCTCACAATCTGGTTCTCCTCATAGGATTTTCGTCGTCCTACCGACCGTTTCGCGTTCCATAGTGTTAAATGCGAGTTTGTCGCCAGCGCCTTAACTCGGACTGCATCGACCACAAATGCTTTGCCTCGATTATACCTCTATCCATTCTCCGACGCCTTCCGTTTCGTAGCTGCAATGGCTGCTTCACATTTTATTGGTGTGTCGTATATCTATGCCAAGACAACATCGCTTCGTCTATGGCAAGACAACATGTTCTCTGAACCTGTTGTATTATCCTTACGTGTCACTTTTTCTCCATTGCAGTTCACCAAACTACTGAGGCGTAGGTAAGTATTGCTATAACTACAATCCTGTAGAGCTATTGGACTGTCCTCGGATTCAGGCCCCATTTCAAGCCTACGGCCCGTCTACAAGGTGCCCACAGCTGTGAGCCTTGTTGGTACGCTCCTGAATGTGACACTTCGAATTAAGTTTCCTATCCAACATCACTCCTAAATAATTGACCTAGTCAGATATCGAAATCATTCTATTGTCCATTGAGAAAACGTGGTGCGTTAAATCCCTACCCCTTAGAAGCAGTACAACATGCTTAGCAAACGGGTTCAAATCCCTCCTTAGTCAGCATCCGTAATCGGTTTTTATGGTAGTCAGCCATAGGAGGGCGATAAAATGACCCCTGTGACCTCGTTCTTTAGAAACGCCTGAGTTATTACATCACGCCTGGGTGACTTAAATGAATTGAAGCTCCTCAAGGCTTCCCTAAACATTAATTTTGTAATGACAAGCCTTCGATCAAACTCATTATTCCAAGATGCCGTTGTCTCCGTTAGCTCCGTCATATCCAGTGGCAAATGAGTTTTTATCAAAAGCTTCAACATGTCCCCCGTCTTCACCCCCATGTCGTCTACTAGCGTTTCAGTTTGGACATGGGTTTTTGAGAGAAACTTTTTCATCATAGCGGCGTCATTAAAGCTATCGAACTGTTCGCAGAAAAGCATCCAGGAGGCACGTTTTGCATCTCTGATAGTCTGAGTGCATTTCTTGAGCCGTGTGTAGTGCGAGTCTCCCCTGTCATTCAAGGTTGTTCTTGGGCTGACTTCCTTTCTCGAAGAGGATCACTATCTTCGAAAGACCCCACTAGTGCAGTCGTAGTACTGTTAACATTGTCGTCAATGTCTTCGTCGCCTGCACAATTTAAATTATGTTGTCAAAGCCTTCTTCTGAGTAGTTTTCTGAAATATTTTACGGAAGCTAGCCTTGCTATTTTAAACCTAATGAAGCGACCCTCCAATCCTGAACCTCATCGATTAGATTTTCCGAACATATTGTCGTATCTAAAACCTCCATCCTAATCCTATTAACAAAGACAGCGGTTCTACAATACCTGTATTAAGTGTTATTAGGTTGTTTTTATACCCTCCACCATTGGATGGGGGGTATACTAATTTCGTCATTCTGTTTGTAACTACTCGAAATATTCGTCTGAGACCCCATAAAGTATATATATTCTTGATCGTCGCGACGTTTTATATCGATCTAGCCATGTCCGTCCGTCTGTCTGTCCGTCCGTCCGTCTGTATGTTGAAAGCACGCTAACTTCCGAAAGAGTAAAGCTAGCCGCTTGAAATTTTGCACAAATACTTCTTATTAGTGTAGGTCGGTTGGTATTCTAAATGGGCCATATCGGTCCATGTTTTGATATAGCTGCCATATAAATAGAACTTGGATCTTGACTTCTTAAGCCACTAGAGGGCGCAATTCTTATCCGATTTGCCTGAAATTTTGAATGAGGTGTTTTGTTATCATTTCTAACAACTGTGCTAGGTATAGTTGAAATCTGTTCATAACCTGATATAGCTGTCATATAAACTGATCTGAGGTCTTGACTTCTTGAGCCTCTAGAGGGCGAAAGTCCCATGCGATTTGGCTGAATTTTGCATGATGTGTTTTGTTATAACTTCTAATAACTGTAATAGGTATGGTTCAAATCGTTTCATAACCTGATATAGTTGCCATATAAACCGATCTTGAATCTTGACTTCTAGAGCTACTAGAGGGGGCAATTCTTATCCGATTTGACTGAAATTTTGCATTACGTGTTTTTTTACGACTTCCAATAACTGTGCCGAATACGTTTTAAATTAGTTCATAACCTGATATAGCTGCCATATAAACCGAACTGGGATCTTGACTTCTTGAGCCTTTAGAGGGCGCGATTATTATCCGATTTGGCGGAAATTTTGTACAATGGCTTCATCCATGACCTTCAATTTACGTGTCAATTATGGTCTGTATCGGTTTATAGCCCGATACAGCTCGCATATAAAGCGATCTCCCTATTTTATTCTTGAGCCCATAAAGTGGACAATTCTTATTCGCACTGGCTAAAATTTTACACAATGACTTCTACTATTGTCTTTAATATTCAATTTAATAATTGTTCGAATCGGACCATAACTTGATATAGCTCCAATAGCATTGCAATTTTTTTCTTTTATCTTTTACTATCATTTGTTTGCCTAAAAAGAGATGCCGGGAAAATAATTCGAAGAACTCGATCGCACGATTCACTGTGTAGGGTTTATAATATTCGGCCCGGCCGAACTTAGCACGCCTTTACTTGTTATGGCAAATAACGCATGTCCTAGGCCGAGTACCAGTGTTAGAATAATTGATAGCTGATATGGTTGCATCCAGAAACTTTGTTCGGATCGTCCACAGTTCCTGAAATGAGGCAATATGAATCTTGCCCTGACTGATTTTCTCCATCAGATCATGTGTAGCAGTCTTGCTCCGGTGAAGGTTTATCTGTATAACATCAATCGTTGGCCCTCCAGTAAATGGGCTTCTGTGATTGAGTAATGGTCTCATCGCCGGCTCCCTGTTCGTTAAGTTGCATTGCGTTTCCTGTCCTTGCTCTGCCTGATGTTCCAATATTAGGATATTTGCCTGTCCTAGTCTCCCAAATCTAAAATAAATGAGCTTCTTGGGAGTAGATGATGGTCTCATCATCGGTTCCCTGTTCGTTAGGGCGCATTGAGATTCCTGTCGCTGCACTGCCTGATGTTTCAATATTAAGAACTTTGCCTATTATAGTCTTCCGAATCTTGAGAGAAAGTCGGTTATGGTTCCATCGTTGGGTCCCTGTTCGTTAGGCTGCGTTGAGTCTCTCCTCCCTGCACTGCCTGATGTTTTTATGTCCTAATCTTCCCTTTGTTGGAACTGTCGACGATGGTCTCGTCGTCAGCCTCTTGTTTATAGGCAGTATTGAGTCACCTGCCATTGCACGGCATGACGTCTCAATATGATAATCTTTGCCTATCCTAGTCTTCCCTATCTTGAAAAATACTGTATTGGACCCGAAGTGCGACATGCTTTTAGTCTTAGCCAACTTGTCTCGGAGACTTGCTCAATGCCTACCATATATCCCCATATAAACCAATCCACGAATTGGGTTTAAATTTGATAGTTGAAGTACATTTATGACTTACACAAACAGCACTAAAATCCGGTTAACTTCGCAAAATTCATGACTGGAGCACAGATGTAGATATACGCGTTGACCCCATATAAACCGATAAAAGTATTGTAGTTCTTAAATGTTTTTTCGCATCGATTTGTTTGAAAACACTTTTGTCCTCTTACCATCACGAAAATGTCGCCCTCAAAGAAAGCAATACCACGATTGGATTTTTTGAGGGTTTGAATTTTTGTCCTTCATATACCAGAGAAAACGAATCGATCTTTCGCAAAATTCAAGACTGGAGGAAAACATCATAATGTAGAGTAAAAAGATGGCAATCCTTTTACTTCAGCCTGATTCGATCTTTTTGTCGCCGTCTCTCTCATTCCCTTGGGCAGGTGATTAGGGGCATAATAGTTTCATCAGTTCACAGTTGGGAAGGACGTTATTGCCCATGTTAAAATAAATATCTAATTGCCCCAAACGACCACAGCAGGATGTGTTCTGCTTTAGCTTTTATTGTAGCAAAATTACAGTTACTTAAGCAGAAGACCTGCTATAGCCACAGTTGACGGACAACCCTCCTCACGAGGTCTGGCATCATTAAAAGTAATTTTTCTAAACGCCACTTAATTGCGTGAAAAAAGTTTCTCTATTTACGATGAATATTTTTTAACGCTTTGCTATTATGTTAAATGTCAGAATTTGTTTTTAAGAACAAAAAAACTTATAAAGAATCGCTACAAATTAGTGTGGAAAGAGGTCAGTTATGAAAATGTTCAGTGATTTTTGACCCAAAGTACAGTAATCATGGGGAAAGCAAGAAATCCATTTTGCCCTCATAGCCAAAAGCGAGGAAAATTGTTGACGTTACCTTGCCAGCTGCCAAGCAAATTGACTAGCTTCTCATATATAATTTATGTTTTTATGGCCATTTTCATAATAATAAAACAAAAATTATTAATTAACCAAAGTTTGAACTAAATTCAACAAACGGCAAACAAACCACCACCGCCCGAAGTAATCGCAACATTCGTTTTTAGCGCTTGGCTTGGTGACAAAATTTCCGGTCACTTGTCGCGCGTGATTGTGGTTTTGCATTTCATTATTATGGCTGAGTAACTAATCACTTGCTGTCACATTTGTTCGTTCACTCATTCACCCCGCCGTTTTTCCTTGCACTGTACAAATGGAACTTTGTTTCATGAAATATGTGCGGACTGACCCCCATTAGAGCTATTGAGGGTTTTTCATTCGCTTTCCTCTGTGTTGTCGAATATAAATGTCAGTTTCGTTTTCTGTTTTCGCTGAGGTATGAATCAAAATTAATCTAAAAATTAGCCTCGTCCAAAAGTGGGTAGAAAACACTGAAAATAGCCAAGAGAAAAGAAATTTTAGTTAATTAGCCAAGTTCACAGAGCATTGAAGAACTCGCTACTACATTTTTGTCATAAATAGGAGTTGCGTGGAAAATGACACTTGTCACACACAACAACCGATGCGATTTAGTTAACAGAACTGTGGATACTTTGGCATGATAGAATTCATAGTTCTAATGCAAATCCTCTTCTTCAGCTAATAATACTGTAAAAACTACGGTTGACCAATGACAACATTATGGCGAGTTACCCAAAATCTAAAGAACATATATATGGGAGCTATATCTAATTCTGAACCGATTTCGAGAAAAATTCTCATTGAGAGTCTTAAGAAAATCCTTCCTGCAAAATTTCGACCGAATCGGTTAACAAATGAGCACTTTTTTCCAACATTTCTCAAAATCGTCGAGGAAAGCATTTTGCAAAATTTTGGCAAGATGGGTCAATTTTTCCAATTTCAATAAGCTTCGTCTTTATTCGGAAAAACATGTCTGTACCAAATTTGATGACGATCGGATGAAAACTGCAACATGTACTTTGTACACAAATTAACATGGACAGACGAACAGGATCACATTCTGAGTCGATCGGTATACTAATAAATGGGTCTATCTCTCTTCTTTTTGGGTGCTACAAACAAATTCACTAAGTTATAATATCCTGTACTACAGTAGTGGTGTAGGGTAAAACAAGTTAAAAGGCGTTAAGTTCGGCCGAGCCGAACTTTGGATACCCACAACCTTGGGTATATACGTAAACCACCTTTCGTCAAAATCCGGTGAAAATTGCAAACCTTTTGCCCTATAGCAACTATATCGAAATGTACTTTATAGGGTCGGAAATGGATATTTCGATGTGTTGCAAACGGAATGACAAAATGAATATACCCCCATCCTTCGGTGGTGGGTATAAAAAAAGAGATATTGAGCTGAAATTTTGCACAGCTTCTTTTTTAGTCCATAAGCAGGTTAAGTTCGAAGATGGGCTATATCGGACTATATCTTGATATAGCCTCCATATAGACCGATCCGCCGGTTTAGGGTCTTAGGCCCACAAAAGCCACATTTATTATCCGATTTTGATGAAATTCGGGGCAGTGAATTGTGTAAAGCCCATCGACATTCTTCGTTAATTTGGCTCAGATCGGTCCAGATTTGGATATAGCTGCCATATAGACCGATCCTCCGATTTAGGGTCTAAGGCCCATAAAAGCTACATTTATAGTCCGATTTCGCTGAAATTTGGGACAGTGAGTTGTATTAAGCCCTTCGACATCCTTTGTCAATTTGGCTCAGATCGGTCCAGATTTGGATATAGCTGCCATATAGACCGATCCTCCGATTTATGGTCTAAGGCCCATAAAAGCCACATTTATGGTCCGATTTCGCTGAAATTTGGGACAGTGAGTTGTCTTAGGCCCTTTGACATGTTTCTTTAATTTGGTCCAGATCGGTTCAGATTTGGATATAGCTGCCATATAGACCGATATCTAGGTTTTAGGTTTTGGGGCCATAAAAGACGCATTTATTGTCCGATGTCGCTGAAATTTGAGACAGTGAGTTTGGTTAGGCTCTTCAACGTCCTTCTTCAATTTTGTCCAGATCAGTCTAGATTTGAATATAGCTGCCATATAGACCGATCTCTCGATTTAAGGTTTAGGGTCCATAAAAGAGGCATTTATTGTCCGATTTCGCCGAAATTTGGGACAGTGCTTAGTGTTAGGCTCTTCGACATGTTTATGCAACTTGGCCCAAATCGGTCCAGATTTGGATATAGCTGCCATGTAGACCGATATCTCGATTTAAAGTCTTCGCCCCATAAAAGGCGCATTTATAATCCGATTTCACTGAAATTTGACACAGTGACTTATGTTCGGCTTTTCGACATCCGTGTCGTATATAGTTCAGATCGGTATGAGGTATATGAGTATAAGGTATGAAATTTTCAGCGAATTTTGATGAAAGGTGGTTTACATATATACCCGAGGTGGTGGGTATCCAAAGTTCGGCCCGGCCGGACTTAACGCCTTTTTACTTATTAAAGACTGTAGCGTGATTTCAACAGACTGACGGACGGACATGGATAGATCGTCTTCGATTTTTACGCTGATCAAGAATATATATACTTTATACTAGCTCATACTGGCCCATCCCTGGATATTCTTTTACTTTATATGGAACAAAATTTTCCTTGGAATATTTACTTTCAACAATTGAAGAACTTTTAGTGAAATACTATGCTACGAAAATAGTATTGTATATCGCTTGACTAACAATTTTACAATATAAGTGCCTTTATCTGAACCCCACATGAACTTTATTGGTCTACGAATTTAAGTTTGGATGTAAGGTGTACTCCTTTCTTAAAATACTTCTTTTCAGCCCGATATTCTCATGATGTCTGATTTAGTGGTGTTTCCGAGGGAGAGGTGGTCCCCCAGATACTTGGCCCTTAAAAAATATCAGCATTGTGCTCTTCTCTCAAATGCCATTTATTTAAACCCCATATTGCCATTGGCTTAAGAGGAGTTTACAGGATGAGGCGTCACCCAAACATATGGCGCCAAAATAAGTTATCAAATTCGTTTTCTAATCTCAAATACCTTTCATTTGAGCCACATATTGGCGTGGTCGAAAAATTTTTACCCTTTGGGGGTGTTTTGGGAAAGGGGTGATGCCCTTAATGGTCCTACATTTGGATATCAAACTCGTATTCTACTCCCAAATACCTTTATCTTTGCCCCATATTGTGATGGTCACTAAAAAATTGCTGTTTACGGGGTATTTTGGAAAAGGGGTAGACACCTAGAAAATTGGTCCCGAAAATGCGTATCAATTCTTGCTCTACCCCCCAATACCTTTCATTTAAGCTCCACATTGATATGGTCGGTAAATATGCCCGATTTAGGGGTGATTTTGGAATTGGGGTGGTCCCCCAAACACTAAGTCCGGAAAATATATCAGCAACGTGCTCTATTTTCATATATAATTTACTTGAACCCCATATTGCCATTGCCCTCAAAATTGGATATCTAATTCGTTTTCTAATCTCATTTAAACTCCTTATTGCAAAAGTCAGCAAATATGTCCGGTTTGGGGTATTGGCCCTAAAAACTATGAACATTTAGTTCCACTCTCTTTAAGACCCAAATTGTCTTGGTGAGCAAATACATCCTATTTGTTATGGTGGTGGGACGTCATTTGGTCCCTAATGTTGATATCAAATACGTGGTCTACTCCCACATAACTTTAATTGGAGTCCCATATTTCCATAGTCGGCAAACATGGCCGGCTTAGGGGGGTGTTTTGGGGGATGGGTGGCCACTCAGTGAGCTGGCATTAAAAATATATATCGGGTTCCCTCTTATTTGAGCCTCATATTGGAATAGTCAGAAAATACTTACTATTTGGGTGGTGTTGTGGGGGTGGGGTGGCCCCATAGACACTTTTTCCGAATATTGATATCAAATTTGTGCTTTACTCCCAAAGACCTTTCATTTGAGCCCCATATTGCTATGGTCGTAAATTTGTCCCCTTTGGGATATGTTTTTTGTGAGAGGCGGCCCCCCAAACACTTGGTCTCATATTTGGATATCAGATTCTAATTCTACACTCAAATACCTTTTATTTAAGCCCCATATTGCGATGGTCAGTAAATAAGTTCTGTTTGGGGGATATTTTGGGGAAGGGGCGGACCCCCAGAAACGTGGTCCCACATTTGGATATCAGATTCGTATTCTACTCGCAAATACCTTTCATTTCAGTCCCATATTGCCATGGTCGGTAAATATGTCCGATTTAGGAGTGTTTTGGGGTTTGGGGTGGTCCCCCTAGCACTTGGTCCGACAATTGGATATCAGATACGTTTTCTTATCCTAAATACCTTTCATTTGAGTCCCATATTGCCGTGATTGGTCTAAATATATGTTTGGTAGGTTTTAGGGTGGGTCGGCCCCCCTAGGTACCCCATCCGAAATTTGGATACCAAATTTTAGTTTTTAGGGTACTATATGAGAGCACACAAAATTTCGCTTAAATCGCACCACCCATCTCCGAGATCTGGCGTTTCTGAAAATTAGAGTGAGGGGGAGGGTCCGCCCCGCCATCAGATATCAAAAAATGTAGTACCCTATTTTCACCACGGGATCATTATGCACCATCTGTGAAAATTTCAAGAAAATCGGTTCAGCCGTTTCTGAGTCTATAAGGAACACACAAACATACAAACAAACAAACACAAATTGGTTTTTATATATAAGATGTGGTCGCAGATCAATATTTCGAGGTGTTACAAACGGAATGACTATAACCACCCCATCCTCCTATAAAAAGCAAAAAAAAAATTATCATGCCATATTATTTTTAAGTTTTACTTAAACTACCCTTTTAACAACATTGGCACTTACTTCAGAGTCAATTTACTGACCAGTGTAAGTTACTTTTTTTTAAATCGTTAATTTTAAATTACTACCAAACTTTGTAGCTCATATCTTGA
Source organism: Stomoxys calcitrans (assembly GCF_963082655.1). Taxonomy (NCBI): domain Eukaryota; kingdom Metazoa; phylum Arthropoda; class Insecta; order Diptera; family Muscidae; genus Stomoxys; species Stomoxys calcitrans. The sequence continues at coordinate 67,650,666 of NC_081555.1, forward strand.
CAATGACGGTTTTTGTATCGTTTTCAAAATATTTTCCACATTTTATATCTGTTATGTAGTCTGGTGGTGTTTTTTCGATCTTTGTTGCTATGATTTACTGTTAAGTTGTGGTTATTTAATTAAAGGTTATTTGACTCTCCTAACGGCATTAACCAGGAGGCAACTTGAACGCCATTGTTGTTCGAGTAACCTCATAACAATTTCGTGTTACATTGTTTCCACAAATGGACATAATGAGTGAGCGAATGGCATATCTATGGTATGAGATGAGTGAGTAGGCCATTCTGCCTTCCACTCTCAGCTGCTGAAAGACAATTTGTACACGTAATTTGGTTGTGTTTAGAGTTGTTGCAGTGGTCTCTTTTAATTAAGTCATAAATTTGTATTAATTAAAAATTTGTACAGTTTGTTACTGTTTCGTTTACAGTATTTTTCTCTTTGTACAACTTTGCCATGACTTACATTTGAAATTAGGCAACGGAAGTGTGGTGAAATTGGGTGAGGCCGAGCGAAATATTTAGTGGGGCAGAGAAAATCATGTCTCATAACAAATCTATGCTTTATATTACCTAGAAATTCGAGCAAAATTGAAACAGTTTTTACATTTTCTTGTCATGCAATTTTATTTCTTCACATAAACTGTAGTTTTCATTTTGTAAACTTTTCAAGTGTCACATATGCTACTATTTGCGCAAAAACGGTTATTTGAAACTATTTTATAAACTTCCCCTCTAGGGAATATAATCCTGATACCTACTTAATAAAAAATAAGATCGCAAAACATTTCCAAAGATTCAAAAATCAGATAAAATGTAAATTTTATATGCCGCACACACATTAACGAAGCACACCCTAAATTGAATCTGCGAATAGCACACCAAGCGTTGAAAACATTTCATATGCCGCTTTCTTGCAGCCAGCAGACTCTGGCCGCAGTACCACAGTAATATTATGCCCTAATTTTCCGGTTGATCTTTATCAACAAATCCATCAAGGATGAAATTTGTTCCTGCAACAAAATTTAACACATTTTTTACAAGCGCATACGAATATGTGGGGGATTATATTTTTCTACTACAGCATATTTTAAGACTAGGTACATAGAGATGGTGATAATTTAAGAAGAGGCAAAGCATAGCATATGACACATTTTTCAATACAATAACCACGGTAGCCAACAGCCTGAAAATATAGTCTTACAAATTCTTGCGCAAAAGAATACGAGTATGTTAAATAAAATGGGAGTTAAACTAATTCGTCATATCTATTAAACATATAAGTTTATAATTTTAACTATCAGCCCTGTTCTTATTTTGACGGAAGTTTGCGATTACAATTCATAAGCAATTGATTCTCCGGTTTCCGTGCGATTTTCATTATACCGTACACCAGTACTGTGGCACACGGTATTATAACTTAATGCATTTGTTTGTAACACCCAGAAGGAAGAGAAATAGACGCATTGATAAGTATACCGATCGAATCAGAATCACTTTCTGATTCGATTTAGCTATGACCGCCCGTCCGTCTGTCCATGTTAATTTGTGTACAAAGTACAGGTCGCAGTTTTCATTCGATCATCTTCCAATTTTGGTATAGGCATGTTTTTCGGCCGAGAAACGGACCCCTATTGAAATTGGAAAAAAAGGTTCAGATTTGGATATAGCTCCCATATATATGTTAGTTGGATTTGCATTAATAATGCAATAAAATGGTCATTTGTTAACCGATTCTCTCGAAATTTGGTAAGAATGACTCTCGACATTATTGGTGAATTTGGTATACCCCCATCATAGGATGGGGGTATACTAATTTTGTCTAGATCGTCTTGTCATTTTAAGTCGATCCATCTGTCCGTCCGTCCGTCCATCTGTCTGTCGAAATCACGCTAACTTTATAAGGAGTAAAGCTAGCCGCTTGAAATTTTGCACAAATACTTTTTATTAGTGTAGGTCGGTTGGGATTGTAAATGGGCCAAATCGGACTATAACTTGATATATCTCCCATAGCATAACAATTCTTATCCATTATTCTTTGTTTGCCTAAAAAGAGATACCACGCAAAGAACTCGGCAAATGCGATCCATGGTGAAGGGTATATAAGATTCGGCCCGGCCGAACTTGGCACGCTCTTACTTGTTACTTCTAGAGTCAAGCACCAAGCGCATTTATCGATCAATCGTGCCAAAATTTTGCACAACGCCTTCCTCGTCGACTTCCACATTACCTGAGAACTTTGCTTGAAATCGGTTCAGATTTAGATATAGCTCCCCGAAATATGTTCATTCAATTTTTAGAAATATTGCAATAAAGTGCCCATTTGCTAAACGATTCTTTCCAAATTTGGCCGGAAGGATTTTCCTATGACTCTTAATATTACTGGTGAATTTCAAAGAAATCGGTTCAGATTTAGCTGCCATATATGTATATCGCCCGGTTTTCACTCAAAGAGCCACTGCAAGCGCATTTATTGACTATTCTTCACAAAACGCTTTTCTCGATAACTACCACAATATCTGAGAAGATTGCTCGAAATCGGTTCAGATTTAGATATAGCTCCTAAATATATGTTCGTTCGATTTTGAGAAATATTGCAATAAAGTGCTCATTGGTTAACCGATTCTCTCGAAATTTGGCAGGAAGGACTTTCTTATGACCTTAATATTGCTGGTGAATTTCATAGAAATCGGTTCAGATTCAGCTTTAACTGTCATATATGCATATCGCCCGATTTTCACTCGAAGAGCCACTTCAAGCGCATTTATTGACCAATCTTTCCAAAATTTTGCACAACACTGTCCTCGGCGACTACAACAATATATCAGAAGTTTGGTCGAAATCGGTTCAGATTAATATATAGCTCCTTTATTGGAATAACGCTGTCATTTGTCAACCGTAGTTATTACAGTTTGAAAATATTTGTTTTGTTGTTTATTTGCTTTGCTCGAAATTTGGCACGTGTTGTTTAAAAACCAATCTGCAAATAATCCGCCGAGGTCTATCAAAATTGGTTCATAGTTTGATATAGCTCCCACAGTGTACTTATAGGGTAGGTGTAGGGTATTATACAGTCGGCACCGCCCGACTGTATATTTACATTACATTCCAATTATTATACTACATGATCAATACTTGTTCTTACTCTCAAACACTGTCTGTTGAATACTTGTAGTTAATTTTGCTGGTATAGTAGCAGTAGTTCTGCTACTGAAAATGACTTGTTTGCTAAAAATGACCACTGCTTAGTTATGAAGGGGACGTTGGAAGAATAACTAGAACACATACGTAAATGTGTGTCTCAGTGGATGTTTATAATCACCACTGAAAGTATACTTTGCATAAAATTTTTTCTTTAAATTTACATACAAAAGGTCGTCCCAGTCATTCGCAAATTAGAAGAGCAATAAAGAAAAAAAAAAATGCGAGCTAGTTCAGCCACATTTAGAAATGGATACCAATGGATGGATCAGGAAGCTTCTTTACAGTAATGGTTAGGTTAGGTTGAAAAGAGGGTGCATATATAAATCCGCCCTATGCCACTATGGACATACACCTAAGCCAGTACTCGGTTTGTTGTGCGCTCTAAAAACTATAAAGTAACCTTTAAAAAGAAAATTTTAAGTCAGGAATTCCATGCTACTTACAAAATCCTTAATTGTTTTCAATGCCACTCCCCTAAGTTGGTTCATGTCTGATATTGTGTCTCCACCTAAGTACCGGTATCTGTGGGACGCAAAAGACGGGCAATGACAAAGGAAATGCTCAAACGTCTCATCATCTTCCCCACATGCCCTACACATGCTATCACTTGCCGCACCGATTTTACATAAGTGAGCTCGTAGTCCTATGTGTCCCTTTATTATACCAATAGCTATACTGACCTCCTTCTTACTTCTTTTCAGTAATAGCCTCGTCTTCTAACGATCTGGATCCCCCCCATAGGATTTTCGTCGTCCTATTGACCGATTCGCTGTTCCACAACGTTGCATGCGCATTCGTCGTCCACTCCCTTAACTCGGACTGCCTCGACCCGAAAGGCTTCGGGTTAACCAAGTTTATTGACGGCAGTCCTCTGGCCTTTATCCCCAAATTATCTATCATTTCACTTCCCCTTACTTCGTTATGACCCGGCACCCAAACGATGCGAATTTTGACATCCTCAGAGAAGGCGTTAATCTCCTTCTTACAATGCAAGACTTTTCGTGACCTTATTGTCCTGGTTGTTATCACTCTTATGGCAATTTTACTGTCGGTAAAGATGTTCACAATCGGCGTCCTCCGTGATCGCCCGGATCTCCGCCTGTAGGACCGTATTATGGTCAGGCGGTCTAAAACAGATCTCAGTCCTTGGGTTCTCAATGTAAACTCCCAGGCCCACTCTGTCCTCTAGCTTTGATCCATCCGTGTAATATGATCTTCCAGATGGCAATACTAGGGTTCTGTCAATCCAAGAATGTGCCGATGGCAGCATTGCCTCCCACTCGACTTCAAGGTTCATCTCAGGTATCCGATCGGAAACCTCTTCCCTTTCTTCCAGGTTTCCTATCGTCGCCTTAATTATACCGCGATAATATGAGCTGCTCTCATCCTCAATCCATTCTCCCATCGCCTTAAGTCTGATAGCCACAGACGCTGCCTCACACTTAATCTGTATGTCAATGGGTCGGTTATCTAGAATAGTCTCCAGTGCCTCCAGTCTCCATATGTTGCACTTTTTCTCAATAGCACTCCACCAAACTACTGAGGCGTAAATAAGTATTGGTCTACTCACGCCCCTGTAGATCCAGTGGACTATCCTAGGATTCAGGACCCTGAAAAAGAAAATTCTAAAATAAAATGCCAAAAGTAATAAAAACAAATTACAGGCAACCATAAAAAGAAGCATAATTTTTTTAGCAGATTTGTGTGCTTAAGACAGCTGATTTTGTTACTTGAAATAGCAGTAAGTAATGTTTGCCTATACGCAGCCCTATGTGTGCTGAAACAGCAGCAATGTCTGTTTTCCCATTTTCAGCGGACTAAAACTGCTGTTTTAGTAGACATTTTTGCTGTTTTGAATAACAAATTTGGTTGAATTTATTTGGGTTTGGAATCGTATTATGATAAAATGCAACGCGAAAAACCAATTTTGCCACACCACCGATCTATAGATATGCAGCCACTCAATATATATATATATTGTATATATATATATATATATAAAAATTTAAAAATAAATATATTTCATATTTATAATGAAATCAGTGCATCTATATTTGCAGAGGCAACTCCGACCGATTTGAAACCAGAAAACCTTTGCGATTTTCGATTACTGGAACATAAATTAAAGTTGAATATAAAAATTTCCTTAAAATTGTAAATTCATAATTCTTTTATCCACTGCTATAAGCTAAAGGAATACACTAATCTAGTGATTCCGTTTGTAACACCCGGAAATATAGATCTGTGGACATTATATCTGTTTCTGGACAGTATACCTGTCTGTGGACATTATATCTGTCTGTGAACAGTATATCTGTTTGAGGACAGTATACCTGTCTGTGGACAGTATATCTGCCTGTGGACAGTATATCTGTCTGTTCTGTCTGGCAATGGGGAAAGATCGAATTACATCACCCGGTAGATTGAACTGCACTAATGCAGAGCTATTTTGGAGACTGGGAATGGGCAATACGAGTGTATGTTCATATTTGAGAATCTTATATATAACAAGTAAAGATGTGTTAAGTTCGGCCTGGCCGAACTTGGAATACTTTGGATACCCACCACCTCGGGTACATATGTAAACCACCTTTCGTCAAAATCCGGTGAAAAATGCATACCTTATGCCCCATAGTAGATTTATCGAAATTTGTTCCGACTTGGATCAAATACTTATAAGTGCAAGTCATAGTTCAATTGTGTATAACAAAATATTGGTCTTTTTGGTAGCAATATCTAAAAATAAACGGATCTGAACCATATATGACACGGATGTCGAAATGCCTAAAATAAGTGACAGTGTCAAATTTCAGAGAAATTTGGGCGAAATAAGTGCGCCTTATTTGGGCCCGTAACCTTACATCGAGAGATCGGTCTAAATGGCAGATATATCCAAATCTGGACCGATCTGTGCCGTATTGCAGAAGTATGTCGAGGTGCGTAACACAACTCGCTGTCCCAAATTTCGGCAAATTGCACCTCTTATGGGCCTAAAACCTTAAATCGGGAAATAGCTATATGACAGCTATATCTTAATCTGGACCGATCTGGGTCAAATTACAGAAGAATGTCGAAGGGCTTATCTTAATTCAATGACCCAAATTTTAGCGGATCGGACAATAAGTGCGCCTTTTATGGGCCCAAAACCTTACATCGAGAGATCGGTCTATATGGCAGCTATATCCAAATCTGGACGGATTTGGGCCAAATTGAAGAGGGATGTCCATGGGCCTAACGTTACTTACTGTCCTAAATTTCAACAAAATCGGATAATAAGTGTGCCTTTTATGGGCCTAAGACCCTAAATCGGCGGATCGGTCTATATGGCTGCTATATCCAAATCTGAACCGATCTTGGCCAAATCGGAGAAGAATGTCGAAGGGCAAAACACAACTCACTGTCCCAAATTTCAGCAAAATCGGAAAATAAATGCGGCTTTTATTGGCCCAAGACCCTAAATCGGGCGATCGGACTATGTGGGGGCTATATCAAGATATAGCCCATCTTCAGACTTAACCTGCTTATGGACAAAAAAAGAATCTGTGCAAAGTTTCAGCTCAATATCTCTATTTTTGAAGACTGTAGCGTGATTTCAACAGACAGACGGACAGACTGACGGACATGTCTAAATCGTCTTAGATTTTTACGCTGATCAAGAATATAAAATTTATAGGGTCGGAAATGGATATTTCGATGTGTTGCAAATGGAATGACAAAATGAGTATACCCCCACCCTACATGCAAAATTTCAGCCAAATCCGGCATAAAATGCCGCTTGTAAGGGCTCAAGAAGTCAAATCGGGATATTGGTTTATATGGGAGCTATATCAGGTTCTTGACTTATTTGGACCGTACTAGGAACATTCGTTGGAAATCATAATGGAACACCACCTGCAAAACATCAACAATCCAGAGGCTCAAGAAGTCAAATCGTACGATCGGTTTAAATGGGAGCTATATCTAAATCTGAACCGATATGGCCCATTTGCTATCCCCAGCGACCTACATAAATAATAAATAACGGACGTCCATGGCTAGATCGACTCAGAGTATCGAGATAATCAAGTATATATATACTTTACGGGGTCTTAGACGAATATTTCGGGGTATTACAAATGGAATGACTAGATTAGTATACCCCATCCTATGGTGGTGGGGATAAATATATACGTAGTATTATGAGGTTACGCATTCCTATTGTCACGCATATTTATTATACCCTCCACCATAGGATGGGGGGTGTACTAATTTCGTCATTCTTTTTGTAACTACTCGAAATATTCGTCTGAGACCCCATAAAGTAAATATATTCTTGATCGTCGCGACATTTTATGTCGATCTAGCCATGTCCGTCCGTCCGTCCGTCTGTCTGTCGAAATCACGCTATCTTCCGAAGGAGTAAAGCTAGCCGCTTGAAATTTTGCACAAATACTTCTTATTAGTGTAGGTCGGTTGGTATTGTAAATGGGCCATATCGGTCCATGTTTTGATATAGCTGTCATATAAACTGACCCTATAAAGTATATAAATTCTTGATCAGCATAAACATCTGGAACGATCTAGGGATGTCCGTCCGTATATCCGTCTGTATGTTGAAATCACGATACAGTCTATAAAAATAGAGATATTGAGCTGAAACTTTGCACAGATTCTTTTTTTGTCCAGAAGCAGGTTATGTTCGAAGATGGGCTATATCGGAATATAACTTGATATAGCTCCCATATAGACCGATCCACCCATTTAGGGTCTTAGGCCCATAAAAGCTACATTTGTTATCCGATTTTGCTGAAATTTGGGACAGTGAGTTATGTTAGGCCCTTCGGATCAGATTCAGGTCGTACTTGGCTTAGTTGTTGGAAGTCACAACACTACGTGTAAAATTTCGGCTAAATCGGTAGAAAATTGAGGCCTTTAGGAGCTGAAGAAATCAAATCGGAAGATCTGGTTATGTGGGAGCTATATATACAGGTTATAGACCGATTTGGATGGTACTTGGCAGAGAAGTCATAAAAGAACACCGCGTGCAAAGTTTCAGCCAAACCTGATGAAAATTGCGGCTTGCAGTGGCTCAAGAAGTCAAATCGGGGGATCGGTTTATATGTGAGCTATATCCAAATCTGAACCGATGTGGCCCATTTGAAATCCCAAACGACCTACATCAATATTAAGACGGGCAATGCAAGATCGACTCAGAGTGTCGAGGCGATCAATAATTTATATATTTTATGGGGTCATAGACGAATATTTCGAGGAATGACCAAATTAGTATAGCCCTATCCTATGGTGATGGGTATAAAAATACGAGCGAGCTCAGTCAGATTTCGAAATGTATGACAATGGATGGATCAGTTGGCTTCTTTACAGTAATATTCCACAAGTTAAAATCATATCTTCCAAAAAAAATTTTATAAAAATTTCTGAAATAATGCCTAAAGTAATCAAAACAAGTTACAGGCAAACATAAGAAATAGCATAAACTTTTCTTCAGTGGGTTTTTGTACTTTAAACAACTGATTTTTTTTTTGCTGATGCTACGTTTGCTCAAACAGCAGTAATGTCTGCTTTACCATTTTCAATAGACAATCCAATTCTGCATATCTAAAGATGTAAATTATATCTTTACAATCCATTTTTATAAATGTTTACCAATAATTTTGATATATCTTACAGCACTCCAAATTCATCTATGCATAACACGAATTGATTACGATTTGTAATCGCAAACTTCCCCCTTTTAAAGAAAATTACCTGATATGGTAGAAATTTGGTATGAAAAATTTTTTATAACAATCCATGGTGGTGGTTCTCTAGATTCGATCCGGCTGAACTTTTTTAATGTTGACACTACAAAAGACTGCATAAGTCAACCATATATTACAGATATTACCAATAAATCGGAAATAAGAAAATCAACAACTTAGATTAAAAAAATTAGCTACTTTGACCATTGTAACAAGAATACTTTTAGGTGCCAATTAACACAGACTTTCTTTCTTTTCAACCCTTCGAAGAGCTTCTTCGACTTTTGCCGCCGTGCACTCTAACTTCTGATATTTAGTCTTTGGTGCTTCTATAATACCATCATGAAATTTTGGAATTACTTTTTTACCTTCATTTCATCATTGGCGCCTCTGTAATTATCAACTCATTCATATTTTCCCTACGTTGTTGGCTAATGTTTTGTAGCCCAATCCACGGTTGCCTTATGAGTTCGCTCAAAGGTGCTTGGTCGTACCTAAATACCTTTGGCGGCACCAATTACCGACATTTAATAAAATGGGCGTATTCGAGGTTTTAAACGTTTTATAATTTACATAAGAAAATATATTTAACACATAGGTACTTAAATTCTCCCTCTACCGTCGAAACGATCCAAGCCTTCACCTCATATTTAATGACGATGATGAACGGGATGACCATTCATTCGTTTCTCCAAACAATGGGCTCAAATACAAGGTTTGAAAAAAGGAGGTAACTATCGAAAAAGAAAGAAAGAAAAAAAAAACAAATTTACTCACCTAATCATTCATCCTAATCATGGACATAAAATTTTTTTGGTGGTTAAATTTAATGGGATGCTTTTATTACGTTTCATTTTTTCACTTCTGCCAATGAAACTAAAAATTTTGCGGTTAACTTCTAGTAACCTCATCATACTGGAAAAATAAAAATCTCTAAATAAGAGTGTTGAGAAGAATTATATCATGGCATAATAAATAGCACCTACTTTGTTTATCTTTGGTTTTTATTCGTAATTTATAAACGGTTTTTATGGGGGGGATTGAGTACTTATTTGTTTGATTACAGGTCTGATGTATAGAAAGGCCTCCAAAGTGGTTAAGCGAAGACCCATGTATTCACAACTTTGCTTGTATTTAAGGTGGAGATCTATGTTCAGCAGCCACTGTAAGAAAAAGCGAAATAATCATCATTAAAATCCTACTTAATCTTTCCCTTTTGGAGGTGTAAAAGACTCTAATAAATCGAACCATTCAAATGCTTATCTGGTGGAATGTTTAACATATCCGAGTTAGAAACCAAATGGAAAGAACATATAGAAAAAATCTCTCTTAGTTGATTTAGGTTTATTACTTTTTTGATGTAGCTGAAAATTGAAGAGTTAAATCCGAAAATTTCTCGTCAAAGAGTTTAACCGGCATCCTATTATTGACTACGGTTCCTAGGAATGGTATTTTCACATCAACGCCAAGTGTAATTTAGTTTATACTATAAGTCAAAGCTTCTAATGGAAATGGGGCCCACTTCCGTTGCACTGGTAACCCGAGCTCGCTATCAGCTTAGCTATACGAGCGTTTAACCCAACAACAAGTCAACTTAAATACCAGTTTAATGCCGCCACCACGTATGTGAACCATATCCAAAATTGGTCGAATTCAGATAAAATCAAGTAAAAGCGTGCTAAGTTCGGCCGGGCCGAATCTTATATACCCTCCACCAAGGATCGCATTTTTCGAGTTCTTTTCCCGGTATCTTTTTTTAGGCAAACATATGATAAAAGAAAAAAAATTGCTATGATATTGGAGCTATATCAACTTATGGTCCAATGGTCCAGACCATAATTAAACTGAATGTAGAAGTCGTTGTGTTACATTTCAGCCAATTCGAATAAAAATTGCGCCATTTAGAGGCTCAAGAAGTAAAATAGGGAGATCGGTTTATATGGGAGCTGTATCAGGCTATAGACCGATTCAGACCATGATTGACAAGTACGTTGAAGGACATGAGAGGATCCGTTGTACAAAATTTAAGCCAAATCGGATAATAATTGCGACCTCTTGAGGCTCAAGAAGTCAAGTCCCCAGATCGGTTTATATTGCAGCTATATCAGGTCATGAACCGATTTAAATCTTATTTGGCACAATTGCTGAAAGTCATAGTTAAATACGTCAAATTTCAGCCAAATCGTATAGGAATTGCTCCCTCTAGAAGCTCAAGAAGTCAAGTCCCCAGATCGGTTATTGACCGGTTTTGCACCATACTTAACACAGTTGTTGGAAGTCATAACAAAACACGTTGTGCAAAATTTCATTACAATCGGATAAGAATTGCGCCCTCTAGAGGCTCAAGAAGTCAAGACGCAAGATCGGTTTATATGGTAGCTACATCAGGTTATGGACCGATTTGAACCATACTTGGCACAGTTGTTGGATATCATAACAAAACACGTCGTGCACAATTCTTTTCCAATCGGATAAGAATTGCGCCCTCTAGAGGCTCAAGAAGTCAAGACCCAAGATCGGTTTACATGGCAGCTATATCAAAACATGGACTGATTTGGCCCATTTACAATCCCAACCGACCTACATTAATAAGAAGTATTTATGCAAAATTTCAAGAGGCTAGCTTCACTCCTTCGAAAGTTAGCGTGCTCTCGACAGCAGACGGACGGACGGACAGGGCTATATCGACATAAAATGTCACGACGATCAAGAATATATATACTTTATAGGGGTCTTCGACGAATATTTCGAGGAGTTACAAACAGAATGACGAAACTAGTATACCCCCATCCTATGGTAGAGGATTTTAAAAGGAAGGAACGTGCGACCGGGCCGAATCTTGGGAACTCGCTACCATAGATGCTGTTACAAATTTGCACAAATGAACCTATTGTAGTTGAAGGGCATTTGGTTTACTTTATGTACCAAATCGGGCTAAAATTTAAATTTCTAGGGAGTGTAGAAGTCTCATTTGGAGATCGGTATATACAGGAGCTACTCCAGGTAATTGATCGATATGGAGAATAGTTATCATGGATGTTGGAAGTCATAAAAAACAGCTACGTGCAAAATTTCAGCCAAATTGGTTAACAATTGCAGCTTCCAGGGGTTCAAGATTTCAAATCGGGAGATTCGTTTGTATTGGAGCTAAACCTGGTTATTGATTGATTGATTTTGGTGGTACTTGGAACGGTTGTTGGATGTAATAGAACACTACAAGCAAAATTTCAGACTAATCGGATAATAATTGCGGCTTCTTGGGGCTCAAGAATTCATATCGAAGAACTCGATGATCCAAATTACGTAGACATCGTTTAATAAATGGGCCCTAGTCCCTTAATCGATAGATCGGCCTATATTAGAGCAATATTTAAATATGTTCCGATGTGGCTCCTATTCTGCAAGTATGTGTAGGTTCAATTTTATTTTGTAAATTTTACTGTACCTACCTAACTAAATTTCTTGCAATGAGCATATTATTTTCAATGAAACTGGTAAGTTACAAGTTCGTTTCTAACCTGATTTTTTCTGTGGATTACCAACCACTGCTATAACACTTTACATTGTGTTTCAAGCACTACGCTTTTCTGTTGATCTCTCTGTGTTGTTTGGTAAGTCGTGAAACCTCTTCTCACATTATATATGTAAAACCACTTGGTCGACATAAATCCATAAACTATTCAACCGTATTCAAGACTATTGCATTTAGGTTCTCTCCTCTACATGATTGCAATAAAGGTACTCTCTACTACAGCAGAAGTGCATTCGTTAACAATTCTTTGAGAAGTAATCAAATTTTGTTTCATTGTAACAAATCTCTTTTGCACCTTTAATCATTTATGTCTTCATTATCCTTCCAGACACTTGGATGGTGCATCTTAAGGGGCCACTCACACGCTTGCGCAAATGGTTTTTAAATACTTGGCTCGCAAAAAATTCATAAACGAAGTCATTTATTGAATTTTAATCCCAAAAGCTTTTAGGATATAATTTTTATAGCTTCGTTAAATGTTTTTATCTTACGTTACGTTAAGTTTTCTTCTCCTTTTTGGCGTTTTTTGTTTCTCATTCGAAAAGTCTGTTATTTATGCTACGGCTGCTGGAGTTTAACGATTTGCCAATCATGCGCTGGTAATCATTTCGAGAGAAGGATGCATATCTTGGTCTCATCGGTTTTATCATCATCATAAACTGTTTGGAATCCCGACACCATTGATTGAGTTGTGTTTTAACTATTCACACTTAACTTTTGTAAAGGGTGATTTTTTTGAGGTTAGGATTTTCATGCATTAGTATTTGACAGATCACGTGGGATTTCAGACATGGTGTCAAAGAGAAAGATGCTCAGTATGCTTTGACATTTCATCATGAATAGACTTACTAACGAGCAACGCTTGCAAACCATTGAATTTTATTACCAAAATCAGTGTTCGGTTCGAAATGTGTTCATTCACCGTAACGTTGCGTCCAACAGCATCTTTGAAAAAATACGGTCCAATGATTCCACCAGCGTACAAACCACACCAAACAGTGCATTTTTCGGGATGCATGGGCAGTTCTTGAACGGCTTCTGGTTGCTCTTCACTCCAAATGCGGCAATTTTGCTTACTTACGTAGCCATTCAACCAGAAATGAGCCTCATCGCTGAACAAAATTTGTCAAAATTTGAACACATTTCGAACCGAACACTGATTTTGGTAATAAAATTCAATGATTTGCAAGCGTTGCTCGTTAGTAAGTCTATTCATGATGAAATGTCAAAGCTACTGAGCATCTTTCTCTTTGACACCATGTCTGAAATCCCACGTGATCTGTCAAATACTAATGCATGAAAATCCTAACCTCAAAAAAATCACCCTTTATTACCTGTCACTATAACGCAAAATTTTACTTTAAAGTACACCCTACAAAACATCAAAAAGTCTTTATAATGTCGATTGAGATTTAGTTGTTTTGGGCAAATCGAAAAACATTAGATAAGTTTTATGTATATGCACACTGAAAAAATTTCGGCCCAAAATTTAACATTTTTCGTTATTCGTAGGATTTTTGCAATGAGGACGAACCAAAGAACCAAAACTAAAAAATAAATAATCTTTAAACTTATTTTCCTATTTACTGACGGACGTGAGCATCCGTTTCAAATTTTGATCGCTGATTGATTCTTATGTTCCTTCACAGATGACAGTCCAATTATTATTTTTATACCCTCCACCATAAGATGGGGGGTATACTAATTTCGTCATTCTGATTGTAACTACTCGAAATATTCGTCTGAGACCCCATAAAGTATATATATTCTTGATCGTCGTGAAATTTTATGTCGATCTAGCCATGTCCGTCCGTCTGTCCGTCCGTCCGTTCGTCTGCCTGCTGCCATATAAACCGATCTGGGGTCTTGACTTCTTGAGCCGCTAGAGTGCGCAATTCTAATCCGATTGGAATGAAATTTTGCACGACGTGTTTTGTTACGATATCCAACAACTGTGCCAAGTATGGTTTAAATCGGTCCATAACCTTATATAGCTGTCATATAAACCGGTCTTGGGTCTTGACTTCTTGAGCCTCTAGAGGGCGCAATTCTTATCCAATTTGAATGAATTTTGGCACGTAGTATTTTGTTATGATATCCAACAACTGTGCCAAGTTTGGTTCAAATCGGTCCATAAACTGATATAGCTGCCATATAAACCGATCTGGGATCTTGACTTCTTGAGCCTCTAGAGGTCGCAATTATTATCCGATTTTCCTGAAATTTTGTACGACGGATTCTTTCATGACCATCAACATAAGTGTTTATTATTGTCTGAATCGGTCCATAGCCCGATACAGCTCCCATATAAATCGATCTCTCTATTTTACTTTTTGAGCTCACAAAGAGCGCAATTCTTATTCGAATTGGTTGACATTTTACACAGGTCTCCAACATATAATTTAATTGTGGTCCAAACCGGACCATATCTTGATATTGCTCTAATACCAGAGCAAATCTTTTCTTATATCCTTTTTATACCCTCCACCATAAGATGGGGGGTATACTAATTTCGTCATTCTGATTGTAACTACTCGAAATATTCGTCTGAGACCCCATAAAGTATATATATTCTTGATCGTCGTGAAATTTTATGTCGATCTAGCCATGTCGGTCCGTCTGTCCGTCCGTCTGTCCGTCCGTCCGTCCGTCCGTTCGTCTGTCTGTCGAAAGCACGCTAACTTCCGAAGGAGTAAAGCTAGCCGCTTGAAATTTTGCACAAATACTTCTTATTAGTGTAGGTCGGTTGGTATTGTAAATGGGCCATATGGGTCCATGTTTTGATATAGCTGCCATATAAATAGAACTTGGATCTTGACTTCTTAAGCCACTAGAGGGCGCAATTCTTATCCGATTGGAATGAAATTTTGCACGACGTGTTTGTTATGATATCCAATAACTGTGCTTAGTATGGTTCAAATCGGTTCATAACCTGATATAGCTGCCATATAAACCGATCTTGGGTCTTGACTTCTTGAGCCTCTAGAAGGCGCAATTCTTATCCGATTTGAATGAAATTTTGCACGACGTGTTTCGTTATTATATCCAACAACTGTGCCAAGTATGGTTCAAATCGGTCCATAACCTGATATAGCTGCCATATAAACCGATCTGGGGTCTTGACTTCTTGAGCGTCTAGAGTGCGAAATTCTTATCCGATTGGAATGAAATTTTGAACGACGTGTTTTGTTACGATATCCAACAACTGTGAAAAGTATGGTTCAAATCGGTTCATAACCTGATATAGCTGTCATATAAACAAATCTGGGGACTTTACTTCTGGAGCTTCTAGAGGGCGCAATTCCTATCCGATTTGGCTGAAATTAAGCAAAACGTTTTTTATTGTTACTTTCAACCACTATGTCAAATAAAATACAAGTCGGTTCATAACCTGATATAGCTGCCATATAAACCGATCTGGGATCTTGACTTCTTGAGCCTCTAGAGGTCGCTATTATTATCCGATTTGCCTGAAATATTGTACGACGGATCCTCTCATGACCATCAACATACGTGTTTATTATGGTCTGAATCGGTCTATAGCCCGATACAGCTCCCATATAAATCGATCTCTCTATTTTACTTTTTGAGCCCCCAAAGGACGTAATTCTTATTCGAATTGGCTGACATTTTACACAGGTCTCCAACTTATAATTTAATTGTGGTCTAAACCGGATCATATCTTGAGATCGCTCTAATAGCAGAGCAAATCTTTTCTTATATAATTTTTTGCCTAAGAAGAGATGCCGGAAAAAGAACTCGACAAATGCGCTCCATGGTGGAGGGTATATAAGATTCGGCCCGTCCGAACTTAGCACGCTTTTACTTGTTTGATATACTAATGTAGTCATTTCGTTTATAACACCTCGAAATAGTGATCTACACCCCATTTATATTCTTGATCGTCTTGTTTAACCATGCCCGTCCATCCTCTTGTGGGTCCGTTCGCAGAAATCACTATAGCGGTCGAATGCGAAGAGCTAGCTGTATGAAATTTCACACATATACTTTTTATTAAGGTCTTTGGGGATTGCAAAAGTGCCATATCTGTTCAGATTTGGATATAGCTTCCATCAGGGACGTAGCCAAGGGAAACAAAATTCTTATCAGACCAGGACCACATTGTTAAGTACATGGTTAGGTTAGGTTTGAGTGGCAGTCTGCCATCAGACTCACTTAGACGTTTTCGTCCATTGTGGTACCACAGGAACAGAGAAAAGATGATGCCTTCTAGTTTCTACCGTTGAACCATGGCCAGTTCTAGATCTTTAGAGTATACCCCATAACCGACTTGGTCGTTTAGTTTAGAACCATCCGTATAGAATTCTATGTAACTTCTGTTACCAGGGATATCGTAGTTCCAATCGGTTTTATCAAAAAGCGGCACAGGTAGAGTGTGATCCACTCTGCCTGGAACATAGAAAATTGTATCAGGTTAACACAGTGTCCGTAGCTGCCACATGACCTATGAGAAAGTTCCCTCATGGCAGTGGTCGCTGCATTTTGGGTAGTCACAATGTCCAGAGGCATAATGTCGTCCTCAGTGCGACTGTGATGCGCAAACAAGCCCACCTTTAGATCCGGTTGGCTATTGAGTAGTAGGTGGATTTTTTAAGCGCCGTCCACCAGACCACAACACCATATAGCATAATAGGTCTGCCAACTTTAGTATATACCCAATGCATGACACGCGGTCTAAATCCCCAACTTTTTCCAATGGCTCTCTTGCAGGTGTATAGGGCAAGAGTAGCCTTTCTTGCCCTTTCGAAAATGTTGGATTTGAAGTTCAATTTCCTGTCCAGCAAAACACCCAGGTATTTTGTCCTTTCTGTAAATTGATCATTCTCTCCTCCCAAGCAGACAGGTTCCACTGTAGGCAACTTGTATCTCCTGCTGAAAATAACTACTTCTGTCTTGCATGGATTTATACTCAGACCACTTTCGGTAGCCCACTTTGCTGTTGCATGTAGAGCTTCCTGAAGTATAGCTCTTAGAGTGCTGGGAAACTTCCCCCTAACCGCAATTGCCACGTCATTAGCATGCGCGACCAATTTTACACCTTTTTCTTCCAGAGACAATAATATATTGTTAATGACTATATTCCAAAGTAGAGGAGACAGTACACCTCCTTAAGGTGTTACTCTGCTGACCATATTTTTGATCGACGGATCCCAAGCCTGCCGTAATACATATTTTAGTAAGTAAGTTATTAATAAACTTTATAGTTGATGCCTAGAAACTTCAACTCCTTCATGATTGACGTCGGTTTTACATTATTGAAAGCACCTTCAATGTCAAGAAATACTACCATTGTATATTCCTTGACAGCGAGAGAACCCTCTATGTAGCCGACTAGGTCGTGAAGAACAGTTTCAGAGAATTTGCCTTTACTTATGCATGCTGCTGCCGCGACAGGCGATCTCCAGGGATCTTTGCTCTAAGATATGTTTTTATCAACCTCTCAAGAGCCTTCAGCATAGGGGATGACAGACTAATAGGACGAAAATCTTTCGCCGTCAAATGGTAGGTATACAATGAAATTTTTTAACAATTTCTCAAGTCAAAATTTTAGCGTAATACTATTAAAGACAAAACTTCATCAATAAGACAAAAATTTAATAATTCAGGGTAACATTCTCTTCAGACTTTGCCGCACCCCCATCGAAACTATATCTTTAAGGAAACAATTTCATTACAATTTGTCCTAAAAACAAAATTTCAATAAAAATTTTTCTAAAGATAACATATTAATGATTTTTATTCCGTAGAGACTATATTTCAGTGAGTAATTTCCTAAAGACAACCTTTGGCCCATCCTACCAAGAAATTATTTTATAAATTTTTCAATACAATTGTTTGTGCTTGCTCAATGCATTTTGCGACACTACATTTTGCTTAAACATTTTCAAAGTTTTTATACCCTCCACCATAAGATGGGGGGTATACTAATTTCGTCATTCTGATTGTAACTACTCGAAATATTCGTCTGAGACCCTATAAAGTATATATATTCTTGATAGTCGTGAAATTTTATGTCGATCTAGCCACGTCCGTCCGTCTGTCCGTCCGTCCGTCCGTCCGTCCGTCTGTCTGTCGAAAGCACGCTAACTTCCGAAGGAGTAAAGCTAGCCGCTTGAAATTTTGCACAAATACTTCCTATTAGTGTAGGTCGGTTGGTATTGTAAATGGGCCATATCGGTCCATGTTTTGATATAGCTGCCATATAAACCGATCTTGGGTCTTGACTTCTTGAGCCTCTAGAGTGCGCAATTCTTATCCGATTTAAATGAATTTTGACACGTAGTATTTTGTTATGAAATCCAACAACTGTGCAAAGTATGGTTCAAATCGGTTCATAACCTGATATAGCTGTCATATAAACAGATCTGGGGACTTGACTTCTTGAGCTTCTAGAGGGCGCAATTCCAATCCGATTTGGCTGAAATTTCGCAAGACGTTTTTTATTGTTACTTTCAACCACTATGTCAAATAAAATACAAGTCGGTTCATAACCTGATATAGCTGCCATATAAACCGATCTGGGATCTTGACTTCTTGAGCCTCTAGAGGTCGCAATTATTATCCGATTTGCCTGAAATTTTGTACGACGGATTCTTTCATGACCATCAATATACGTGTTTATTATGGTCTGAATCGGTCCTTAGCCCGATACATCTCCCATATAAATCGATCTCTCTATTTTGCTTTTTGAGCTCGCAAAGAGCGCAATTCTTTTTCGAATTGGCTGCCGTTTTACACAGGTCTCCAACATATTATTTTATTGTGGTCCAAACCGGAGCATATCTTGATATCGCTCTAATAGCAGAGCAAACATTTTTTTATATCTTGTTTTGCCTAAGAAGAGATGCCGGGAAAAGAACTCGACAAATGCGATCCATGGTGGAGGGTAAATAAGATTCGGCCCGGCCGAACTTAGCACGCTTTTACTTGTTTTTTCTAAAGGCAAAATGTTGCTCAGGCCCGGACATCCTCGAAACAATTTTTGTTTTTAAGAAAGATTTCGATTAATTTCATTAAGTTCTTTTCAATAGAAATCATTTTCATAAAATTTTTCTATTGGCAATTCTCAATAATATTTTTAAAGACATTTTAACTCATTACGCTTGACTGTTGATTCTTCAAACCAACAAACACAAATTGAATCTTATATGTAAAAATCAATTTGTGTTTGTTTGTATTTAGGTTTGTATGTTTGTTTGTACGTTTGAGTGTTCCTTATAGACTTAGAAACGGCTGAACCGATTTTCTTGAAATTTTCACAAATGGTGCATAATGATCCCGTGGTGAAAATTGGGTACTACATTTTTTGATATCTGAAGGCGGGGCGGACCCTCCCCCTCACTCTAATTTTCAGAAACGCCAGATCTCGGAGATGGGTGGTGCGATTTAGCGAAATTTTGTGTGCTCTCATATAGTACCCTAAAAATTAAAATTTGGTATCCAAATTTCGGATGGGGTACCTAGGGGGGCCGCCCCACCCTAAAACCTACCAAACATATATTTAGACCAATCGCGACAATATGGGACTCAAATGAAAGGTATTTAGGATAAGAAAACATATCTGATACCCAATTGTCGAACCAAGTGCTAGGGGGACCACCCCAAACCCCAAAACACTCCTAAATCGGACATATTTACCGACCATGGCAATATGGGACTGAAATGAAAGGTATTTGCGAGTAGAATACGAATCTGATATCCAAATGTGGGACCACGTTTCTGGGGGTCCGCCCCTTCCCCAAAATATCCCCCAAACAGAACTTATTTACTGACCATCGCAATATGGGGCTTAAATAAAAGGTATTTGAGTGTAGAATTAGAATCTGATATCCAAATATGAGACCAAGTGTTTGGGGGGCCGCCTCTCACAAAAAACATATCCCAAAGGGGACAAATTTACGACCATAGCAATATGGGGCTCAAATGAAAGGTATTTGCGAGTAGAATAAGAATCTGATATCCAAATGAGGGACCACAGTTCTGGGGATCCACCCCTTCCCCCAAAACACACCCAAACAGGACTTATTTACTGACCATGGGAATATGGGGCTTAAATAAAAGGTATTTGAGTGTAGAATTAGAATCTGATATCCAAATATGGGACCAAGTATTTGAGGGGCCGCCTCTCCCCAAAAACATCCCCCAAAGGGGAAAATTTACGACCATAGCCGTATGGGGCTCAAATGAAAGGTCTTTGGGAGTAAAGCACGAATTTGATATCAATATTTGAGAAAAGTGTCTATGGGGCCACTCCACCCCCACAACACCACCCAAATAGTAAGTATTTGCTGACTTTTGCAAATAAGAGGGGTTTAAGAGTGGAAAATTAATCCGATATATATTTTCAAGGCCAACTCACTGAGTGGCCGCCCATCCCCCAAAACACCCCCCAAGCTTGTCATGTTTGCCGACTATGGAAATATGGGGCTCAAAATAAAGGTATGTGGGAGTAGACCACGTATCTGATATCAACATTAGGGACCAACTGCCTAGGGGACGTCCCATCACCATAACAACCCCCAAATAGGCCGTGTTCGCTCACCAAGTCAATTTGGGTCGTAAAGAGAGTGGAACTAAATATTTATAGTTTTTAGGGCCAATACCCCAAACCGGACATATTTGCAGACTTTTGCAATAAGGAGTTTAAATGACATTTGAAAACGAATTTGATATCCAATTTTAAAGCCAATCGCAATATGGGGTTCAAATAAATGATATATAGATATATGAGAATGGAGCACGTTGCTGATATATTTTCCGGGCTTAGTGTTTGGGCGACCACCCCGATCCCCAAAACACCCCTAAATCGGCCATATTTACCGACCATGTCAATGTGGAGATTAAATTAAAGGTTTTTGGGGGTAGAGCAAGAATTGATACCCACTTTCGGACTAATTATCTGGGGGTCAACCCCTTTCCCAAAATATGGGGTTTAAATAAATGGTGTATAGATATATGAGAATAAAGCACGTTGCTGATATATTTTCCGGGATATACTATATTTGTAGCATGGTATTTTACTAAAAGCTCTTTAATTGTCGAAAATAAACATTCAAAGGAAACTTTTGTTCCATATAAAGTAAAAGAAGGCGCAGCGGAGCGGGCCCGGGTCAGCTAGTTTTATATATAAGAGAGGTTTCATATAGACCGATTTGTCGATAAAGGGTCTGAAGCCCATAAAAGCTTTATGTTTTATCCGATTTCGCTTTATGTTTTTTTTCGACTACGTATATAGTAGCGGAGTTATAATAAAATAGGATGATATAATACCTTGTTTAATTTGATCCACATCGACCCAAATTTGGTTAAGGGTGCCATATAGAAAGAACTCTCGCTTTAAAGTTTGGCCCTATAAAAAGCGCATTTATTAGCCGATTTCGTTGAAATTTGATGCAGTGAGTTATGTTAGGATTTTCGACATTCGTGCCCTTTATGGTTCAGATCGGTTTGTATTTGGATATAGCTGCCAAAAAACTAAGTGCTTAAATTATCCAATATTCATCTGATTGTGACGAAAGGGGCTTTATATTTATATACCCGAGGTGGGTATCCAAAGTTCGGCTCGGCCGAACTTAATGCCTTTTTACTTGTTTTGTAACGTTTCTAAGAACAAATTAACTTAATTTTTGAAAAAATGTAAAATCTTTTATATCGTATGCCACAATGTAGGTACAACAAAATAATAATTTTTTAATATTTTATTTTAATATTTTATAACTATTTAGCGAAGAAAGGTGAATTTAATTATATCGAAGTTAAATAGCTCAGCTGGCTTATCGCCATAAGTTTATTTTTTTAATATATTGTAGAAACTATCAAATGCAAGACACTAAAATGGATTCCAAAAATCTCACATCAAAGAATTTTGAGAAAAATTTTTGATGGATATTTTTCGATGCTAAAAATTACCGACTTTCAACAAGCCAGTTTTCCCCCAAACATGTCCTTATATCAGGGCAAAAAAATTGTTTTTAACTAGTTTAAGTGATCCATTTTACGCCAATCCAAATTTTATTAGGATACCATTTTCCTAGTTCGAGCTGGAATCTTTCTAAGACAGCTCCATTCTTGGGTATTTTTCGACCCGTTCGTTTTTAATGGGTTAATGACATTTTCTTTAAAGACCGCATCACCCAGATTAATTTTCATTTTAAAATAATTATTTCAAATGAAACCATTTCGTTTTTTCTTGGAATTTCATAATTCACAATACATTAATTAAGGCAATTGATACGTAGTTCATAGCGAGTTAGGGATGATATCTATCAGTCAATAGCAAACTGCGTTGATTTTATTAGAAATTTATTAGTTCTGTAGGCTTTGACCGTAGTGTTGGAAATAGTAAAAAATTATTCAAAAAATGTTTTAAATTTATTTTTTGAATGATTGTATTTTACAATGAGAATATCTCAATACCTTAACATTAGTCGGTAATCTTTTAACTATCTGAGCAAGCTTTGTACTGCACTTACTGTTGTCGTTAGGTCATTTGGCATCAATTATTGGTTTACAACTGCAATTACATGAAAAGCTCTTCGTATTTCTGATTTCTTTATCTACCACCTTTCTGTCCAAATCCTTTGTGTAAACTTTTAGCAGAATCCATGGTGGTGAGTTCCCAAGATTCGGCCGGCGGAATTAGTACACTATTATTTGTTAAACTTAGCATCTTAACTTAAACAAGTAAGAGCGTGCTAAGTTCGGCCGGGCCGAATCTTATATACCCTCCACCATTGATCGCATTTGTCGATTTCTATGCGCGGTATCTCTTTTTAGACAATCATATAATATTGAATAAGAACTGTTATCCTATTGGAGCTATATCAAGTTATAGTCCGATTCGGACCATAACTGAATGCTGATTGACATTGTAGGAGTCATTGTGTAATATTTCAGTTCATTCGGATAAGAATTGCGTCTTGTAAGGGCTCAAGAAGCAAAATCGGGAGATAGGTTTATATGGGAGCTGTATCAAGCTATAGATCGATTCAGACCATACTAAACATGTATGTTGAAGGTCATGAGAGAAGGTCTTGTACAAAATTTCAGCCAAATCGGATGAGAATTGCGCCCTCTAGAGGTTCGAAAAGTCAAGATCCCAGATCGGTTTATATGGCAGCTATATCAGGATCTATATCGATTTACGCCATACTTAGTACAGTTATTGGAAGTCATAACAAAACACCTAATGCAAAATTTCAGCCAAATCGGATGAGAATTGCGCCATCCATTGGCTCAAGAAGTCAAGATCCAAGATCGGTTTATATGACAGCTATACCAGATTATTAACCGATTTGAATCATACTTAGCACAGTTGTTGAAAGTAATACCAAAACACTACGTGCAAAATTTTAGTTAAATCGGACGATAATTGCGCCCTCTAGAGACTCAAGAAGTCAAAACCCAAAATCGGTTTATATGACAGCTATACCAGATTATGAACCGATTTGGACCATACTTGGCACAATTGTTGGATAGCATAACAAAATACGTCGTGCAAAATTTCATTCCAATCGGATAAGATTTGCGCCCTCTAGAGGTTCAAGAAGTCAAGATCCAAGATCGGTTTATATGACAGCTATATCAGTTTATGAACCGATTTGAACCATACTTAACACAGTTGTTGGATATCATAACAAACTACGTCGTGCAAAATTTCATTCCAATCGGATAAGATTTGCGCCTTCTAGAGGCTCAAGAAGTCAAGACCCAGGATCGGTTTATATGGCAGCTATATCAGGTTATGGACCGATTTGAACTATACTTGGCACAGTTGTTGGATATCATAACAAAACACGTAGTTCAAAATTTCATTCCAATCGGATAAGAATTGCGCACTCTAGAGGCTCAAGAAGTCAAGACCCAAGATCGGTTTATATGGCAGCTATATCAGGTTATGGACCGATTTGAACTATACTTGGCACAGTTGTTGGATATCATAACAAAACACGTAGTTCAAAATTTCATTCCAATCGGATAAGAATTGCGCACTCTAGAGGCTCAAGAAGTCAAGACCCAAGATCGGTTTATATGTCAGCTATATCAAAACATGGACCGATATGGCCCATTTACAATATCAACCACCTACACTAATAAGAAGTATTTGTGCAAAATTTCAGACGGACGGACATGGCTAGATCGACATAAAATTTCGCGACGATCAAGAATATATATACTTTATGGGGTCTCAGACGAATGTTTCGAGTAGTTACAAACAGAATGACGAAATTAGTATATTCCCCATCCTATGGTGGAGGGTAGAAAAATGTAAACCTTTAAGGCAATTTTGCGTCTAATATCTAATATGGTACACATGTCCGAAGGTAAATTTTTTAACCTTCATGTCCGAAGGTCAATTTTTTAACTTTCAACGATATTTTGACCTTAATTTTAGATTTTTGTTTATTTTTTTTTTTAACTAGTTGCAGAGTGAAGGACATTTTAACCTTCCGTTTAGTATAAAATCCTTAGTATGAAGGAAAATATTTTTCACCAAAAGGAGTGTTCCTTAATAAGTTGGAAAATTGATCATCTTTAAATTAGTATTGCAAGAACGTACATGTGAGAAGATTAAACAAAATTATATTAAACTAGGTGGCCCGTTGTGTTCGCATTCTACTTCCAATTACCTTTCATTTGATACCCTTATTGCCCCAACCGGTAAGCATGTCATTTTTGGGGGTTTGGCTGGCCTCCCGACACTTGGAGTCAAATTTTTATAGGAAGTTCATACTCTACTCTTAAATACCATTCATTTGATATCGGTGGGCATGTCTGCTTGGATTGAAAATCATATCCGTTTGGTTTTGTGATTTGGATTACCATAAGGAGGCATGTAACATTTCGCATAAATCGATGCACCCATCTCCTAGAAT
This sequence comes from Stomoxys calcitrans, assembly GCF_963082655.1. Taxonomy (NCBI): domain Eukaryota; kingdom Metazoa; phylum Arthropoda; class Insecta; order Diptera; family Muscidae; genus Stomoxys; species Stomoxys calcitrans. The sequence goes on from NC_081555.1 coordinate 67,676,035, forward strand.
ACGATTTTTGGAAACTGCGGCAATTAACACCCTATATAACCCGGAGCCTAAACTCTACCCGAACGAGAATTAAAGGTTCACCGAACTCGCCTCACAATAAGTCCATTGCTACGAGTGCTGACTTCACTATAAAAGAATTTTGTTTGTCGTAAAAATGCCCCCAACGTTCTATTTTTTTGCGTGTTATCTTCGTTTGCAGATCATATTTCTCTTATCCACTTCCATAGGATGGGTTATTATTCCGATTGTAACACCTCAAAATATTGACCCCATAAAGTATACATACTCTTGATCGTTTTGATATTCTTAATCGATCTGACCATGTCTATCCGTCCGTACGTATGTGGAAATCATGAAAGCGCCCCAACGCGTTAACCTAGCCGCATGGAATTTTGCACAGGTACTTCTTGTTCACATACTAGGTTGTTGGGAATTACAAACATCGGTTCAGATTTGAATATCGCTTCCATATAAAGCGGCCCTTTTGATTTGAATTCTTGAGCCTCAAGAAGCTGCAATTGTTATCTGAGCTGAAACTTTGCACAGATTGAAAGCCACACTTAATACGCGATTTCATTGAAATTTGACACAAGGACTTGCGAAAGTTGCTTCGATATCTGTGCCTTAGATGGTCCAGATTGGTATATATTTGGATGTTTGCTGTTATATATACCGATCTCCCGATTTAAGGTATAGTGGCAATGAGTTGTCCCGACATCCGTACCGAGTATGGTATATATTTGGATATAGCCGACACATAGAGGCCACAAAGGACGCATTTATTACTCGATTTCGCCCAAATTTCATACAATAAGTGGTTTATAGACCTAATGGCAATTAAAGACAATGAGTTGTGTTAGACCCCTCAAAATACGTACCGAATTTGATCCACATCGGAATATATCTGTATATAGTTGACATATATATCGATCTCCGGATTTAAAACCTGTTCTATTTAGCTGAAACAGTGAATTGTCTTTGACTTCTCGACGTCCGAATCGAGTTTGATTCAGATGGTGCATATTTCGATATAGCTACACGCAAAAAGATAAAACGGTTGGGAAAATTTAACGACAAACAAAATACTTTTATCACGAAGTTTTGCCTTTATTGTAACCCGTTTCGCTTCAACATATTAATCGTTAGCTATAAACTTAGTATTATTGAACATAACTAACTTTGTTTATTGTAAACCACATTATTTTTTGCGTTCACAAGAAACTAATCCCAAGCAGGCCCATAGGCTTGTAAATAATTGAAATTGTGTGTTCGTCACTGGTATAGACACATTCTCACACACAACATTTTTTCATTATATGTTTTGACTGAGCAAAGACCAGTCAGTATATTGAGTATTTCGAACGAGTGTGGATGGTTAACTTGAAAAGTGTCTAATTAGTAGTTTCGGTGCTGGTATGTCCAATGACAAAAATTATTAGAGCAACACACAAATGGCTGCCAAGTACAAGAAAAAAAAAAACAAATATTTCTAAATCGCATACATTGCCTGGTAACATTTACGTGATAAAGAGATATCCAACACACAGAAGTTATTAAAAAGTGCGAAAACAACAACAACAATTTTTCGTTTTATTTATAGCATAACAAATACAGTAGATCATAATACAAAGTCACCATTGAGTTCCGTATAATTGTGTATCATAACATTGAAATAAATCCAAATATACTCTAAAAGAGTTTGAATTATGTTGAAAATTGAACTTGGCCGTCTATTCAATGTTGACAGTTAATTTTATATGTATAGAGAAAGATTAGCTGAATAACATGTTCTGTATATCAATAATGAAAGGTTTTGTCCGGGTAAAAAACCTTTATATTTGTCACAAATTCTTGTAAGTAATTATCGCCAAAAACATGTACTTTTATTGTAAACAAAGCCTAAAGACTAACTGATCTGACTAATCTTTCTTTCTTGGGAAATCAAATTGCTTTGTATGTGTAGACACAAAATATTTCGATAACAACCGCTAAGATTGGGGAAGGTTTCTGATTTACTGTGGATTTTTATGGGTTTTTGCTTCTCCAAATGAAGCCATTAAAATAGTTTGTTGCATTTTACCAACCTTTTTACAACACTGTTAAAAATTTAGCATTTTGTAAATTTGGTACTTTACAGTCGCATCTTTGAATGGATTATTGCTCATTTTACAACAGTAGCGGTGTTGAAGTTTTGTGAAAACTCTCTGATAGCAGTGAACTGCCTTTTAATGTTTGGTGATTTAGTCATGATAGACATTTCAAATTTCATTTGAGTTTGATAGCTGGAAAATAGGAGATGCTATGCATAAAGCCGAAATGCATTAAGATCTCTACTATGAAATGAAAGACTCCTCCTCCACAGGCCTACAATTTTGTTAAATGTTTCAAAGATCAATCGTTGGATACGGCTGAAATTCACCGGATATTTCATAACCAGTTTATAATTGTAGATGGGCTTTTCTGTTGATTCCTCCGTTGTTTTTGTTGTTTGAAGTTTTTGTTATTTTGTCGAAGCGGATCATTAAATATCAATAAAAGAAATGATCCCTCCTTAACGGGCCGCCAAGCGAATAACCTGAAAGCCTTTAAGCCACATCCGGTCTTCTCGCATTTCAAAGACCCAAATCCCTCCAAACAAAAATTAAAGCAATTTTTAACTAAATAAAATACATTTATTAAAACAACATAAGTTTGGCCAAATTGGCTTCATGGCGTTGAGGGCCTTTTGGCCGACTAGAAATAAAACAAAAGAGATTACAAACGAAAATTTCATGTTGACACGCAATTCCAATGATACGGTTGATCATTCCTCTTCTTCGGGAGCTGAACAACAAGCTGACCTGAGAATTGGAAGGAGCATTAACTGGAGCGGTCAGGTAGTTCCAACTCATCTATAGCCACGAATGTGTCTAACAATTTAATAGCGAAATAAAAAGCCCTAATGATACTTTAATGATTTACATTATGAAATTTAAGAGTAAACCTGAAACGAAATACACTGTCTTGGCCGAAAAATCAAACATTTTTCGTAATATAAAAACACCACAAAAAATTAGGAGAAGAAACGGAATGGTAGAGTCTTAAGTCTGCTGATCGGGGTTAAAAAACTTCCGCTCTCGATTGTGCTTTAAATGCCGGATGTGAAAATAGATGAATGACTACATTGATTAGACATGCGTTTACATTGTATTTAACAGGTGTTTAGTTGACTGCAATATACCCAATGCATTTACGCTATTAGATGTGGATATTATTGTAGTTTAAAAAAAATGCATTAGGTTCAGAATAGCTACATAGCTTTCGCAAATAAAAACAAAAATAGTTCTGAAAAAATTACGAAATAGATTCCTAAATACTAAAGAATGAGGCCACTGTAGCGTCGCTGAACGCATGGGTTGGAATCCTGACGAGAAAATCAGAAAACAAGTAAAAGCGTGCTAAGTTCGGCCGGGCCGAATCTTATATACCCTCCACCATGGATCGCATTTGTCGAGTTGTTTTCCCGGCATCTCTTCTTAGGCTAAGAAGGATATAAGAAAAGAGTTGCTCTGCTATTAAAACTATATCAAGATATGGTCCGGTTCGGACCACAATTAAATTATATGTTGGAGACCTGTGTAAAATTTCAGCCAATTCGTATAAGAATTGCGCCCATTGGGGCTCACGAAGTAAAATAGAGAGAACGATTTATATAGGATCTGTATCGGGCTATAGACCGATTCAGAACATAATAAACACGTTTGTTGATGGTCATGAGAGGATCCGTCGTGCAAAATCTCAGGCATATCGGATAATAATTGCGACCTCTAGGGGTCAAGAAGTCAAGATCCCAGATCGGTTTATATGGCAGCTATATCAGGTTATGAACCGATTTGAACCTTATTTGACACAGTAGTTGAAAGTAAAAATAAAATACGTCATGCAAAATTTCAGCCAAATCGGATTGGAATTGCGCCCTCTAGAAGCTCAAGAAGTCAAATCCTCAGATCTGTTTATATGACAGCTATATCAGGTTATAGACCGATTTCAACTATACTTGAAACAGATGTTGGATATCATGACGAAATACTTCGTGCAAAAACTCATTCAAATCAGATAAGAATTGTGCCCTCTAGAGGCTCAAGAAGTCAAGACCCAAGATCGGTTTATATGGCAGCTATATGAGGTTATGAACCGATTTAAACCATACTTTGCACAGTTGTTGGATATCATAACAAAACATGTCGTGCAAAAACTCATTCAAATCAGATAAGAATTGTGCCCTCTAGAGGCTCAAGAAGTCAAGACCCAAGATCGGTTTATATGGCAGCTATATCAGGTTATGAACCGATTTAAACCATACTTGGCACAGTTGTTGGGTATCATAACAAAACATGTCGTGCGAAATTCCATTCCAATCGGATAGGAATTGCGCACTCTAGAGGCTCAAGAAGTCAAGACCCAAGATCGGTTTATATGGCAGCTATATCACGTTATGAACCGATTTGAACCATACTTGGCACAGTTGTTGGACATCATAACAAAACACGTCGTGCAAAAAGTCATTCTGATCGGATAAGAATTGCGCACGCTAGAGGCTCAAGAAGTCAAGACCCAAGATCGGTTTATATGGCAGCTATATCAGGTTATGGACAGATTTCAACCATACTTGGCACAGTTGTTGGATATCATAAGAAAACACGTCGTGCAAAATTTCATTCGGATAAGAATTGCGCACTCTAGAGGCTCAAGAAGTCAAGACCCTAGATCGGTTTATATGGCAGCTATATCAAAACATGGACCGATATGGCCCATTTACAATACCAACCGACCTACACTAATAAGAAGTATTTGTGCAAAATTTCAAGCGGCTAGCTTTACTTCTTCGGAAGTTAGCGTGCTTTCGACAAACGGATGGACGGACGGACGGACATGGCTAGATCGACATAAAATGTCGCGACGATCAAGAATATATATACTTCATGGGGTCTCAGACGAATATTTCGAGTAGTTACAAACAGAATGACGAAATTAGTATACCCCCCATCTTATGGTGGGGGGTATAAAAATTTCAGCGTTGGCTTTTGCCCTTCTTATACTGCCGACATTTATGAAGTAATATGCCACGAATAGAAGCCACGTAAAAATATGGGGGTGGCTTTTCAGCTTAAACTTGAATCGGACAGCACTCATTGATATGTGAGAAGTTTGCAATATAAAATAATTATATAGGCGCAAAGTTGGTCTGGGCCAAATTTAATTATCCTCCACCATGAGGATAAAAGGAAATGAGCAAAGGAAAATAACATTAAATGGCTAATTGCACTTAAGTCGAAAAATCATTTGAAGTTCGATTTGGGTCAAATCAAATGACCGATGTCGTGGAATTGTGCAAGTAGTGCAAAATTTCAGTTACATTGCATAATAACTACACCCTTGTGGTTGATATACCCTACCGAACGGACCTATAACCCGATCAAGGTAACATAGGACACGTGTCTTTTAGACAAGGGTGCGAACCTCGCCATTGGGTCTCCACCAAGAGAACTTTAAGCTCGATAAGGACTGCATGGGTATAACATGAAAGGTACTTGGGAGTACAATTCATATCTGACATATAAATTCATGCCAAATGTCAAATGGAATCGTAACCCCTACTTCCTACAAAGGACGATTAGTCCATTTAGAACAATACTGTACTCAAATGAAAGTCATTCTTGGATCCCAGAAAGAATTACCTATAAACTATATCTACTTATATCTTGTCTTGAATTGACAGAACCCTGGTATTGCCATCTTGAAGATCATTATACACAAATAAATCAAAGCTAGAGAACAGAGTGGGCCTCGGGCTCTACATTGAGAACCCTGGGACTGAGATCTGTTTTAAACTACCTGACCATGATACGGTCATGCAGGTGGAGATCTGGGCGATCACGGAATGCGTTAGGTGGTGTGCTATAAATGCGAGGACATCGAGTGTGAACTTCTTGACGGTAAGGTCACAACCAGTCATAGAGTTCAAGAAAGACATTAACGTCTTCTCTGAGGATGGCTCGATCCGCATCGTTTGGGTGCCGGGCCATAGCGGAGTAGGAGGGAATGCAAGAGCAGACGATTTGGCAGTGAAGACCAACGGACTGCCGTCAATAAACTTGGTTAACCCGAAGCCTCTCGGGTCGACGCAGTTCGAGTTAAGGGCGTGCGCGACCAATGCGCATGTAACCCTGTGGAACAGCGAAACAGTCGGTAGGGCGGGGAAAATTCTATGGGGTGATCCGGATAGTGATAGGACGAAGATATTACTGAAAGGAAATAAGAAGGTTAGTCTAGCTATTGGCATCATTGGCAGGACTACGAGCGCATTTATGCAAAATATATGCAGCAAGTGATAGCAAGTGTAGACCACATGGCATTTCCTATGCAATTGCCCGGCTAATAGACACCGGTACATAGGTGGGGAACGGATACCAGACATGAACCTACTTAGGGGAGTGGTATGGAAAACAATTAAGGATTTTGTAAGTAGCACGGAATTCTTAACTTATAATGTTTTTTTCGAGTTTGCTTTTAGTTTCTAATCATATTTTGTGATTCGGAAATATTTCCTTGAGAATCGACCTTCAGAGGAAATGTCAAATGACATTATCAAAGTTCGGACTTTAGGGAAAACTCCATCTACATTTTGCATAAAAAGAAATTGCTATCAAATATTTGTCTTTATAGAAAATTTAATTAAAATTTTCCTTTAAAATCGAAATTTTGTCTGTTATCGAATTTTCGATTGGCTTTTGAAAAAAATTATTTGAGAAAATTTCATATAAATAAATTTGGTCTTCTCAGAAAACGATATAAATTTTTTTTTTCTTAATCAAAATTATAGCAAAATGTTTTTCGCAAATTGTTGTCTGCGACCTATCTAAAACACCGTTGTTTCAGAAACTGAAAAAAGGACAAAAGGAAGGCGACCAGCATGCCTTTGGAATTCATCTAAGGTCTATTTATAAAATTTTACTTTAAAAAAAAATTACTGATTTGACCATTTTTATATAATTCTCAAAAACTTAAATTGGTTTATTGATGCCTCTTAAAAACTCGAGGTGTTGGGTATCCAAAGTTGGGTCCCGAACTTAGCTTGTTTTTACTTGACTTAAAGACGAAACCATTAATAATTGGTAGAAATCAGTTCAAAAATGCAAATTTGCAAATTTTGCCCATAAACATTCCACTAAGGAACAGGGGCAAACTTCTCACATATCAATGAGTGCAGTCCGAGTTTAAGCTCAATGATAAGGGGCCACCTATTTATAGCCGAGTCCGAACGGCTTGCCGCTGTGCGACACCTCTTTGGAGAGAAGTTTTCCATTGCAAAGTACCTCACAAATGTTGCCAGCTTTAAGGAGGGGAAAACCACCGCTCAAAATTTTTTCTGATGGTTGTCGAATTCTTTTCCCGATATCTTTTTTTTAGGCAAATAAAGGATAAAAGAAAAGAAGTGCTATAATATTGGAGCTATAACAAGTAATGGTCCCATTCGGACTATAATTGAATTGAATGTTAGACAATTTGAGTAAGAATTGCGCCCTTTAGGGCCTCAAGAAGTAATATAGAGATATAGGTTTACATGGGAGCTGTATCAGGCTATAGACCGATTCGGACCATATTTTACACGTACGTTGAAGGTCATGGGAGAAGCCTTTGTACATAGTTTCAGCCAAATCGGATAATAATTACGCCATCTTGAGGCTCAAGAAGCCATGATTCCAGATCAGTTTATATGGCAGCTATATCAGACAGCTATATCAGGTTATGAACCGATTTCAACAGTGCTCAGCACAGTTGTGGGAAGTCATAATAAAATACCTCATGCAAAATTTTAGCCAAATCGGATAGGAATTGTGCCCTCTAGTGGCTCAAGAAGTCAAGGCCCAAGATCGGTTTATATGACAGCTATATTAAAAAATGGACCGATATACATACAAACGATATACGATACAATCCTCAAAGTGCAGATCGTATTTGTAATCAAAGTGCAGATCGTATTTTTTGTCCGATTGCAAATGTCACTTTTTTGGCCCAAGGACAAACGTTATTGATTTTGAGAAAAATCGGTTCAGATTTAGATATAGCTCCCATATATATCTTTCATCCTATATGGCTTTTTAAGGCTGTAGAAGTCACAATTTTCGTCCGATCTTTACAAAATTAGGCATATGGTGTTTTATTCAAAGTTCTCATATGTGTGCAAAATATCATAAAAATCGGTCCAGATTTAGACATAGTTCCCATATATATGTCTCGGCCGATTTGCACTTAAATGGCCGTAGTAGCTACAACAACCGATCTGCTCAAAATTTCTTGCTGATCTTAACATATTTGGAAAATTTCATAAAAATCGGTTCAGATACAGATATAGCTCCCATATATAACTTTCATTCGATTTGGCCTTTTAATGGCCTTATGTGTGAAAAATTTCATAAAAATCGGTTCAGATTAAGATATAGCTGCCTTACATATCTTCCATCCGATATGGCCTTTTAAGGCTGTAGAAACCACAATTTTCGTCCGATCTTTACCAAATTTAGCATGGGGTGTTTTATTCAACATCCTCATATGTGTGCATTAAAATCGGTTTAAATTTAGATATAGCTCCATATATATCGTTCATCCGATATGGCCTTTTGAGGCTGTAGAGTCCACAATTTTCATTCGATTTTGCATGAGACGTTTAAATCGACGTTTCAATACGTGCGCAAAATTACATTAAAATCGGTCCTATATTAGATATAGCTCCAATGTGAAAATTTCATCCGATATGGATTTTGAATGCAGTAAAATCCACAATTTCGGTCATATCTCTACAATAAAGGGCGTGAGATGTTCTATTCCATGTCCCAGTATGTGTCATTAAAATTGGCACAGGTTTCGACACAACTCCCATATAATCTTTTATCCGATATGGCCTTTTAAAGATGTGGAAATCCAAATCTTTGTCCTATGGTAGGAAAATCTTACAAGGTTCAAAATTGCTATTTCAGTTGGTATCCAAATTAAAGTCTGACTAGATTTCGAGATAAGTTCTACATATAACAAGTAAAAGCGTGCTAAGTTCGGCCGGGCCGAATCTTATATACCCTCCACCATGGATCGCATTTGTCGAGTTCTTTTCCCGGCATCTCTTCTTAGGCAAAAAAGGATATAAGAAAAGAGTTGCTCTGCTATTAAAACGATATCAAGATATGGTCCGGTTCGGACCACAATTAAATTATATAGACCTGTGTAAAATTTCAGCCAATTCGTATAAGAATTGCGCCCATTGGGGCTCACGAAGTAAAATAGAGAGAACGATTTATATGGGATCTGTATCGGGCTATAGACCGATTCAGACCATAATAAACACGTTTGTTGATGGGCATGAGAGGATCCGTCGTACAAAATTTCAGGCATATCGGATAATAATTGCGACCTCTAGGGGTCAAGAAGTCAAGATCCCAGATCGGTTTATATGGCTGCTATATCAGGTAATGAACCGATTTAAACCATACTTGGCACAGTTGTTGGGTATCATAACAAAACACGTCGTGCGAAATTCCATTCCATTCGGATAGGAATTGCGCCCTCTAGAGGCTCAAGAAGTCAAGACCCAAGATCGGTTTATATGGCAGCTATATCAGGTTATGAACCGATTTGAACCATACTTGGCACAGTTGTTGGATATCATAACGAAACACGTCGTGCAAAATTTCATTCCAATCGGATAAGAATTGCGCACTCTAGAGGCTCAAGAAGTCAAGACCCAAGATCGGTTTATATGACAGCAATATCAGGTTATGGACCGATTTGAACCATATTTATCACAGTTGTTGGATATCATAAAGAAACACGTCGTGCAAAATTTCATTCCAATCGGATAAGAATTGTGCACTCTAGAGGCTCAAGAAGTCAAGACCCTAGTTCGGTTTATATGGCAGCTATATCAAAACATGGACCGATATGGCCCATTTACAATACCAACCGACCTACACTAATAAGAAGTATTTGTGCAAAATTTCAAGCGGCTAGCTTTACTCCTTCGGAAGTTAGCGTGCTTTCGACAGACGGATGGACGGACGGACGGACAGACAGACGGACATGGCTATATCGACATAAAATTTCACGACGATCAAGAATATATATACTTTATGTGGTCTCAGACGAATATTTCGAGTAGTTACAATCAGAATGACGAAATTAGTATACCCCCCATCTTATGGTGGAGGGTATAAAAAGTACTACATGCACTAGGTGGTGTAGGGTATTATATAGTCGGCCCCGCCCGACTTTTGCCTTTCCTTACTGGTTTTTTTTATATGTTGCTTCCCTTTAAATCTCATATTTGAAACAACAAGTATCGTTTAATTTTTTTTTCAAACAATAAATATTTTGTTGACCATGACAACTATCTCTAAATGTATGTCAGGGATTTTTATACCCTCCACCATAAGATGGGGGGTATACTAATATCGTCATTCTGTTTGTAACTACTCGAAATATTCGTCTGAGACCCCATAAAGTATATATATTCTTGATCGTCGCGACATTTTATGTCGATCTAACCATGTCCGTCCGTCTGTCCGTCCGTCTGTCCGTCCGTCCGTCTGTCTGTCGAAAGCACGCTAACTTCCGAAGTAGTAAAGCTAGCCGCTTGACATTTTGCACAAATACTTCTTATTAGTGTAGGTCGGTTGGAATTGTAAATGGGCCATATCGGTCCATGTTTTGATATAGCTGCCATATAAACCGATCTTGGGTCTTGACTTCTTGAGCCTCTAGAGGTCGCAGTTTTTATCCGATTGCAATAAAATTTTGCACGACGAGTTTTTATATGATATCCAACAACTGTTCCAAGTATGGTTTAAATCGGTCCATAACCTGATATAGCTGCCATATCAACCGATCTTGGGTCTTGACTTCTTGAGCCTCTAGAGTGCGCAATTCTTATCCGATTGGAATGAAATTTTGCTCGATGTGTTTTGTTGTCATATCCAATAAATGTGCCAAGTATGGTTCAAATCGGTCCATAACCTGATATAGCTGCCATATAAACCGATCGTGGGTCTTGACTTCTTGAGCCTCTAGAGTGCGCAATTCGTATCCGATTGGAATGAAATTTTGTACGACGTGTTTTATTATGACATCCAACAACTGTGCCAAGTATGGTTCAAATCGGTTTATAACCTGATATAGCTGCCATATAAACCGATCTGGGATCTTGACTTCTTGAGCCTCTAGAGGTCGCAATTATTATCCGATTTGCCTTCTTGAGCCCCCAAAGGGCGCAATTCTTATTCGAATTGGTTGACATTTTACACAGGTCTCCAACATGTATTAATATAATAATAGCAGAGCAAATCTTTTCTTATATCCTTTTTGCCTAAGAAGAGATGCCGGGAGAAGAACTCGGCAAATGCGATCCATGTTGGAGGGTATGTAAGATTCGGCCCGGCCGAACTTAGCACGCTTTTACTTGTTTTTTTTTTTTGTTTTTTAAAGTAATCACACCTAAAGTGGACATGTAACATGGGCCGCAACTGTTTTTAATTTCTATTAGGTAGTGGGCTCAACATAGGCACGAAATATTTAAATAAATGTATACAAGAGGACCTTACATGACATAGTCCATCACACAGACCCTTAAATAAACGACTAGTTTATGGTAACAAGGGCATACGAGTGAACATGCAAACTACAAAAGTTATACTTTTTTTCATTTGAAGGCCTAGGCCCCATTACATTCTTATGGATAACTGCAAAAAGGTTGGCGCATAAATGTCGCTTTAATCGACATAAGCCATTAAAAAAGGTAACTTCACCTAACATGCTCTCAAGCAAGCTCTTGGTGTTGACAATTGCACCAACTATTAGAAACAATGGACACTATCGTTAAGTCACCCTTTAACAAAGCCTTCCAAAACCCCCTCCAATTCCTTTATCGTCAACTTTTCACCTTTTTATGAAGATACTCATGGCAAGCTTTGAAATTATTATTAACTGCTTTTAAAATCAAATGGTCGTCATTTATTTTACTCCCACCTCGCAAGCTTTAGGTTGCGTGAAGAGATTGAACTTCCGTTGTATACAAGCCCGGAACCTTTTGCATTATGCATTAGGGTGGGTCAATTTGTAAAGGTCAAAAAACGCTCAACCCGTGTTTGAGAAAATATTGGGTTGCCCAAAAAGTAATTGCGGATTTTTCATAAAGTCGGCGTTGACAAATTTTTTCGCAGCTTGTGACTCTGTAATTGCATTCTTTCTTCTGTCAGTTATCAGCTGTTACTTTTAGCTTGCTTTAGAAAAAAAGTGTAAAAAAAGTATATTTGATTAAAGTTCATTCTAAGTTTTATTAAAAATGCATTTACTTTCTTTTTAAAAAATCCGCAATTACTTTTAGGGCAACCCAATAGTAACCTACAACAAATTCCAAGAAATTTTGACCAAGAAACCATGGATCGAAAATCAAAAATCGAGCTTCCGGCTTTTAAAACAAAATTTTACTTTTGGCTTAAACTAATCAAACTTCTGATATTGTCGCAGTAAACCGTAGGCTCGATTTTGGCAACCGCAAAAAATTTACCCACCCTTTTAAGCATATTGATTGCCTTTTAAACTAAACTTCACCCGGCTTTTTAAATCGGAATAATTACGCGAAATGTGAATGTTTATGAAAAAAATTTAATAATACAACATTGAAAACAAAATTTGTCCTCCAGGTGAGCAAGAAGTCAAATTACGATCAATTCGGATCACTCCAGACATGTAAGTTGAAAGTCTGATTAAAAGTAATTCTAAGGTCAACTCGGATGGTCGGTATATACGAGAGCTATGTACCACTATGAACTTCACTTGTAACTTCACTTCATTGTCAGCCAAATGAGACTCGAACTACGATAGATTCCATTTAATACCTGGTATTCTGTCATCAAGACCGAAGAAGAGTTAGCAAGTAAAAAGTCACTACAAGTAAAAAGTCACCACAAGTAAAAAGAACTATGGATAACCATTATCTCGGGTATATATGTTAACAACCTATCGCTATAATCCGGTGAAAAATGCATCATTTATAAACCCATAGCAGCTTTATTGAAATATGGTCCGATTTGAGTTATTTTTTTTTTTTTTGAAATTAACAAAGGTAATGAAATTTAAACTTAATTTGTTAAAAATTAAAATTATTTGATGTAGAAATAATAATTGTGGAACCCCCACAGATATTTTATTTGAAATTCAGATATTCGATTTGAAATTTAGAAATTCCAATTGATGTTCAAAAAATATCAATCTAAGCTCAGATATTCCATTCTAAGTTCAGAATATTTCATTTGCATTTCAGAATATGGCAATTGCAGATCAGAATATTTCAAATGCATTTCAGACTATGTAGCAAATACAAAAGCGTGCACTTGAGACTTAAAGTAAGTATTGGGTTGCCCAAAAAGTAATTGCGGATTTTTTAAAAGAAAGTAAATGCATTTTTAATAAAACTTAGAATGAACTTTAATTAAATATACTTTTTTTACACTTTTTTTCTAAAGCAAGCTAAAAGAAACAGCTGATAACTGACAGAAGAAAGAATGCAATTACAGAGTCACAAGCTGTGAAAAAATTTGTCAACGCAGACTATATGAAAAATCCGCAATTACTTTTTGGGCAACCCATAAAACAGAATATTGGTCTTTATGACAGTAATATCCAAATATAGACCGATCGGTATATGGCACGGATGTCGAAAACCCTAACATAGGCCAAAGTTCAGCGAAATCGGATAATGGGTTAGGTTAGGGTTAGGTTGACAAAAGGGTGCAGATATTAATCCGTCCCATGCCACTATGGACATACACCTAAGCCAGTAATCGGCTTGTTGTGCGCTCTAAAAACTATAAAATAACCTCTAAAAAGAAAATTTTAAGATAGGAATTAAAAGCTACTACAAAATCCTTAATAGCTGTCAATACCACTCCCCTAAGTTGGTTCATGTCTGGAATTGTGTCTCCACTGCACTGCATGATATTTTAGTATTAGGATCTTTGCTTCACCTAGTCTTTCGAATATTGAGAGATGCCGTGATTGTATCGTTGTCGGCCCCCTGTTTGTTGGGCGGTGTTGAGTCACCTGCCACTGCACGGCCTAATGTCGCAGAATGAAAATTTTTACCTATCCTAGTCTTCCCAATCTTGAAAAGGACAGTTTTGCTTCCGTAGTGCGCCATGTCTTTAGTCTTAGCCAAACTTGTCATGGAGACTTGATCAATGCCAACCATAAAGGGAGTTCCTTCCTCCTTCTCCTCCCTGTGAGACCTCCCACTTCTTTGCGAGCCAACCTTCGTTCTGCTTGCCCAAGAATCCTAACATGCATTCCGTAGCAAATTTACTGCCCCATCCCTTGATGAAGACCGTAGCCTTTGTGACCTGGGGGATATCCATCTTTCTCCCCAGGTAGAGCTTTGCACTCTCCCAGGGAGCGTGAATACCTCTGACGAGCTGTTTGACGGTATCAATACATTCCGCCGACGCAAAACGCAGCGTAAAGATGTCCCCTCTAAACTCGCAGCTCATAATTTGTATGGGTGGACCCTGTACAGAGTTCCACACATGTGGAACTCCACACTGTGGCCTCAGTTGGAAGTCACAGTCCTCCATGAAGACTCAGGGGTCGGGCACGCTTTCTTCGTTCCTGTTCCGACTTTGTCTACCTTCGCAGCACACTGTCTGGAGTCTACATTGTGGGATGGCTGGTTAGGTTTTCTCAGAGTACTTGAAAGCAGTGAACTTTTTTTCTTCTTCAGCATTTTAGCAGTGTTATGCTCTTCGGGAGATCTGATTCTTTTTCCAGCTTCCGTAGAAGTGCTTGGAATGTCAGTTCTCTCCCTTGCAGCATCCTCCACTTTCGCCCGATTACGCTGCAGGTACATACTCCTCTGTCTCTTTCGTCGTGCACCGGATCGCTTTCTCAGTATGCTTGTGAGCTTAGCCAAGCCATCGCTCACTTCTGCCGCCATCCCGATGCCCTCATCTCTCGATTCAGCTGCGATGACTGTTTCATTCACACAGTCGCTGTCTGAATCCGAGTCAGATAAGTATATAAGTTATTTATCAGTTGACGAAAATGAATCAAATGAAATTTAAAATGGTTATATGTGTTTGAGAAAGAAAGAAAAAAGTGTAAAACTGCCATAACATAATAGAAATATTTTGTATATCTGATTTTTAGTTATACCACCTTTTCTTATTTTATCTCCAATGAATTAGGAACACTTTAGGACTTATAAAGAAAAGATGCGAATTATAAGCATATGCGGCAAAAGTTGGATGCAGTATTTACCGGACATCATTTCCATCAAAAGCGGATTTTCGATCGATTTTACTAAAGTTTTTAGGATAATTTAAGCTTTCGTTCTACTTAAATAGTTCTTTGTAAAAAATGGTCAACATTTATTTTCTTGAAACATTTAAGAATTATAGCTGCATAATGTTTTCAGTATGTTTGCGTAAAATTTTATGGAAATAAAAGTAATTTAAAACCAATAGACCGACTCAAACAACTCTAGTTTGAGAGCAAATTAATATAAGCACAAAAACAAAAAATTTCATCAAAATACTGAAGCTGATTCGCTGAAACTACCAATATAAAATTAAGGTGTTTGCAAAGAGAAACACATTTTTGAAAGATTTAGATCGTTTTATATATAGTGTTTTGGTAAGCAGCACAAAATGTATATCTAACCAAATGTCACCGCCGATGGGTCAGTCCCTGCACCCAAAATTTTGTTAAAAAAAAGTTGAAGTATCTTTACCAATTTCACAGTAACAGAAGATTTCTAGAAATTTTTCGATTTTGAAAGGAGTTTATCTTTATTTCTAAAGACTGTATCGTGATTTCAATAGCCAGACGGACGGATATGTCTAGATCGTCTTAGATTTTTCCATCGATTAAGAATATATATATAATTGTGTATTATAGGGTCGGAAATGGATATTTCGATTTTTCGGAGTGACAAACTAAATATACCCCCATCTTTCGGAGGTAGTTATTGGCTGTCTTACACTCAAATCAACTATGTCTGTCCCTCATGAACTGAAAAAAAGTTGGTCCAAAATTTAAGACTTTTCCTTATACGTAAGATTTTAGCAATGAAAACGAGTCAAAGAACAAAAACTTTAAGGCCATGACCTTCCGTTTCAATTTTTGATCGCCGATTAATTCTTATTTTACTTCACAGATGGTGTCCCATTATTATATTTTGAAAAAATCTTTTTGTAAACTTAGCATCTTAACCTAAAAATATTAAACATTTACGCTCTTGTTTGTAAGGCTATTTTGCGTCTTCAACTACGCTACACTGTTGCCTTGTCCCAAGGTCAATTTCTTTATTTTCAACGTTATTTTGACCTTCATTTTAGACGTTTGTCTTTAATAACAAAACGCAAAGTTAAGGTTTTATTAACCTACCATTTAAAATAACAAATCTTTAGATGAAGAAAAATATAAATTTTTTTTAGAAATTTGGAAAATTGATCATCTTGAAGTTAAGTTTGCTAATCTTTGGCTTGAATCTTTAAAATTAGGACAAAAATGGTTTCGGTATAGTCAGTCTCTACCCCTATGAACAAACCTTCTCAGATACAGAATTAGTGAAGTTCTCGTTCGATTTTCTGTAATTTAAAATTGTGTTATTCAAATAAATTGCCTTTTATATGCTTTCCAGTAATTTACTATTGCATGTCACACTAAAACAATGCTGCAACACTTACACTAGAATTCACATAGTCCTCGTCAAATGCGGCATAACTTGGACTGAGCCTAAAAGTCAAAGTTATGGGGTTTGGATTTAAAGCAATGGTGTCCCTAACATTTTGTGTGCAGTCTCATACTACGATTTTTTTACGTACCTAGTAACAGTCAAAGTGGTAATGACATGCATAATGGTCCGGACATTGTTGTACTGAACAGTTGCATGTTTCGCATGTGCAAGTACAAATCCTTTTGATCACCAAGGCTATGAGTAAGGGAGCAACAGAACAGGTGACATGCATTTAAGTCACGCAGTTATTTTAATTGGCGACATTTCATTTTATGTCCCTAAATTGCCGAGTCCGGTAAATTGTCTTTTATAGGTGGTAGAAAGCATTGTTACATATACCGCAAACCGAAAAAACCTAAACAAAAAGTCGTTGAGAATATCAGTGTTTAAACAACGAACTACGATTTGGTCAAGAATGGTATTTTTATATCGATGATTTTGAGTGTACCAACCTAAAGACATTAAAACGTTTGTAGCTCACAACAGCGCATTGCTTTTAGATAGTTATTCATGTTCATATTTCTCTAATTTATCGCCGAAAATTATATGATATTGATGTGAATTGAATGTAGTGGACGCCTTACCCCCATAAACCCTGTATTGATATATTTTATGGCACTAGGACTCTAGTGAAAGGTAATTGAAGAGTAAAGTATTTAAGATCTTGAAATTTTTGAAAATTCGCTGTTTTGGCTAGACAGAATGCGAACCACATCAAAAAACATGTAAGGAAAAGCAAAAGAGGGGCGATGCCGACCATATGATACAGAACCCATTTTGATGGACTTCGGCGGTGGGTTTCAGATAGGTAAGAAACATTTCACACCAAATTTTAAAATCTATTTAAAATTGTAATAACTACGGCCTTACAAGTGTTAATGCAAATTTGCTCATAAGCTCTCCATTGAGGTGCAGCGGTAATACTTCTCTCATATTTATATGATTAACAAGTAAAAAGGCTTTAAGTTCGGCTGAGGCAAACTTTGGAAACCCACCACCGCGGGTATATATCTAAACCACTTCTCATCAAAATCCGGTGAAAAATGTCGAAATATAATCCGATTCGGACCAAATACTAATAAGTACAAGTCATTGTTCAATTGTGTATAACAAAATATTGTTCTTTTCAGTAGCTATATCTAAAAAAACCGATCTGGACCATATACAACATGGTCACTGTGTCAAATTTCAGTTAAATCGGATAATAAATGCGCCTTTTTCGGGGCCAAGGCTTTAAATCGAGATATCGGTCTATATGGCAGCTATATGCAAATCATGATCGATCTAGACCAAATTGCAGAAATATGTAGAAGGTCATAAATTAACTTTCCGTCCCAAATTTCGGCAACATCGAAAAATAAATGCGCCTTTTATGGGTCCAAAACATTAAATCGAGAGATCGGTCTATATGGAAGCTGTATCCAAATCTGGATCGATTGGAGTGAAATTAAAGAAGGATGTCGAAGGGCCTAACACAACTCACTGTCCCAAATTGTAGCAACATCGGACAATAAATGCGTTTTTATGGCCCCAAAAACTAAAACCGAGAGATAGGACTATATGGCAGCTATATCCAACTCTGGACCGATCTGTGCGATATTGCCGAAGAATGTCAAGGGGATTAACTTAACTCACTGTTCCAAATTGCGACGACATCGGACTATAAATGCACCTTTTATGGGCCCAAAACCTTAAATCGAGGGATCGGTCTATATGGCAGCTATATCCAAATCTGATCCGGCCAAATTGAAGAAAGATGTCGAGGGGCCTAAGACAACTCACTGTCAAAATTTTCAGCGAAATCGGATAATAAATGTGGCTTTTATTGGCCTAAGACCCTAATTCGGAGGAACGGTCTATATGGCAGCTATAACCAAATCTGAACCGATCCAAATTAACGAAGAATGTCGAAGGGCCCAACACAACTCACTGTCCCAAATTTCAGCAAAATCGGATAACAAATGTGGCTTTTATTGGCCTAAGACCCTAAATCAGAGGATCGGTCTATATGGCAGCTTTACCCAAATCGACCAAAATTCGTACACATAATAAAAGCTGTAGAAGAAGACATTATGCAACAATTTGAGAAAATCAATCGATAATGCACTGGCAAATGCTCAAGAACGTATTCTTATCAATGGGGTTTCTCTCTTATTTCTGGGTGTTACCAACTAATGCACTAAGTTATAATCAGTTCTGTGGAGTCGAGTTTTTGAAGCCATGTTCTAAGTCGGTGTCGGAGTCGGACTATTTATCCGTAGTCGGAGTACTGTTCGGAGTTGAGAAAGATTGCCTCGACTTCTACACGCGAAAAATAAAACATTTGGAATATCTTTGCGCCAGACAAATAGGTTTTTTTAGAAGTGCTATTTTTATAGGAACTGTGCAATATTTGAGCATTGGTCGTTACTTTGTCACATTTTGATGTAAAAGTCACAACTTCAAGCAACTTAGTCTGTGGTAAGAGATGAGTCTTCCGCTCCCTGTCACATAGCTGACGAGACCTCTCTGGCTTTGTACGCGGTCAAGAAGGTTTTTTTGTCAGCGCCCCAAGAGCAGCCGGCAAGTGACTTGAGGACCTTGTTACTACTTTTGACCTTACAGCAAATTGATGTGGCATGTGGGAAGACTGTGTGAGAGCTGTCAAATATGACACCAGATATTTTGGAACACTTGATGGTCGGAATTGTTTCTCCATCGATTGTCTCATTCAGCTCATTATTCACCTCACGCGTAACTGTTGTGAACAATGTGACTGAAGATTTGGTAGCAGATATCTTAGAATCTCTTGCAGATAAATAAGCAGCAAGTTCGTTGAGATAGACGTTTAACCTATTGCAGGTGCCATCAATAGGTTCTGGGCTGATGCCTTCAACGTACAATTGTCTGTATATGATACGATCTCTGTGCCGAGTGGACGGGAGGATATGTATAGGTTAAACAGTGCCGTAGATATCGCCCTACCTTGGGGAACTCCATGTTTCACTCTACGTGGTTGCCTGTAGGGACGTGTTGGCAAGGTCCTCAAATAGTTTGGCATGACTGACAATGTCGAAGGCTTTCGATAGGATCAGTGCCATGAGGACCGTCCTATCACATGGCCTGGGCTGTTTGAAACCACGCCAAATGTGTGGGGTGATGGCATACAAATCCATCTTCGAAATCCATGCTGAAGCTCAGCTAATGCAAATTCTTAAAAGAGCGTAGTCCTTCAAGTGTCTTGGCTAATGGTGAGACAATGGAGATCGGTCTGTACGACTCCCCCTTACTCGTATCCTTTCCAGGCCTCAATAGTGGGATCACTCTGCCCTTCTTCCAAACATCGGGTACTATAAGAGTGTTCAAAGACAGGTTGAGGACAGTTGTAAAGTACTTGACTACAGCTAGATCCAGATTCTTCAGCAGCAATATAGAGATTCCGTCGGGACCCAAAGCCTTGGATGACTTGGTACCACGGATAACATTCATAACTTCGTCCACGGTAAATGATGATGGCTGTCCGTCGGCTCGGAGAACACGGATGCGACTAATGGCTCTACTCTTAGCCCTGTCTCTCTTGGGATCGTCAACTACCCTATCTAATTTTCAGTTAAAGCTCGCTGATTCTTGGGTTAGTGAGATCCGTGTAACGATTCTCATCGCGCTCGTCTGTGAGTACTACTGTTTACGCCGAGAAATTGGGCCGCATTTGGGGTATTCGACCAGTTGATATATAGCAAGCGGCTGCTGCTCAAATGATGTCTCGGATTTTCCTCTCTGCAACTAGAACATTTGAGGGGGGTGTCAGTTCACTGAAGCGGCGATTTATGTACTTATAAACGTCTGGAGCTCAGAAATCGGGTGTTCGGTCGATGGTGAGTATTACCGGGAGGTGGCCTAATCCCAAAGAAATTACCGTTTGCTTGGATGCGTCACTCAGGAGATCGGGGGATGCAATGGGAATGCCTGGCGAGCAGCTACACCTCCTTGTAATCCTAGTGGGGACATGTTCATTCACCGTGCAAAACGTGGAGCTCTTCAATCTGCTCTGCCAAAGTCATGCCCCGCAGGTTGTTACCTAGAGAAGAATGCCATGAAATGTGATGCGCATTATGTCGGACCTGTAACTTGGTCACTAATTGGGACACAAGGAGAACGTGGTTTTTTATTACTCGGCCCGGCCGAATTTAACGCGCTTTTACTTGTTGTTTTTTATACCCACCACCGAAGGATGGGGGTATATTCATTCTGTCATTCCGTTTGCAACACATCGAAATATCCATTTCCGACCCTATATATTCTTGATCAGCGTAAAAATCTAAGACGATCTAGACATGTCCGTCCGTCTGTCCGTCTAACCGTCTGTCTGTTGAAATCACGCTACAGTCTTCAAAAATTGAGATATTGAGCTGAAACTTTGCACAGATTCTTTGTTTGTCTATAAGCAGGTTAAGTTCTAAGATGGCCCTATATAGACCGATCCTCCGATTTAGGGTCTTAGACCCATAAAAGCCACATTTATTAACCGATTTGCTGAAATTTGGGACAGTGAGTTGTGTTAGGCCCCCTTACATCCTCCGTCAATTTGGCTCAGATCGGTCGAGATTTGGATATAGCTGCCATATAGACCGATCCTCTGATTTAGGGACTTAGACCCATAAAAGCCACATTTATTATCCGATTTTGCTGAAATTTGGGACAGTTAGTTGTGATAAAACTTTCGATATTATTTTCTAATTTGGCTCAGATCTGTCCAGATTTGGATATAGCTGCAATATAGACCAATCTCTTGATTTAAGGTTTTGGGGCCATAAAAGGCACATTTATTGCCCGATTTCGCCGAAATTTAGGACAGTGAGTTGTGTTAAGCTCTTCGACATTTATCTGCAACTTGGTCGAAATCGGTGCAGATTTGGATATAGCTGCCATATATACCTATATCTTGATGAAAAGCCTTGGCCCAATAAAAGGCGCATTTATAATGCGATTTCACTGAAATTTGACACAGTGACGTATGTTAGGCATTTCGACATCCGTGTCGTTTATGGTTCAGAGCGGTTTATTTTTAGATATTGCTACTAAAAAGAGCAAAATTTTGTTTTTTACAGTTGAACATTGACTTTTACTTAAAAGTATTTGGTCCAAATCGGAACATATTTCGATATAGCTGCTATGGGTCATAAGGTATGCATTTTTCCCCGGATTTGACGAAAGGTGGTTTACATATATACACGGGGTGGTGGGTATCCAAAGTTCGGTCCGTCCGAACTTAACGCCTTTTTACGTGTTCTTATTTTAAAGACTCTTTTGAGTCAAACATCGGTAGTTTTGAACATTCAATATCTAATGCGCCAACTTCACACCATCATGAAAGCAACTCGCAGTAATTTATTTGAGATGTTAACAATTTAAAATAAAATGTTCACATTTTCTTTAATGAAAAAAATCTTCTCCTAAGCGATTTCAACCAAGCGTATGATTAAATGTTTGTTGTAAAATTTATGTTTTTTATGTGGCTGTGTGTGTGCGAACACAATAAGAAAAATCTAAGGCGTATTCAAATGCTGGCCATTATAGACAACGTGCAGGCACCTGTTTTTGTTGCCTTATTTTGATGGTTAAGTCTTTAATTTATTACAAGCAATTTGAAGTTGCCATTTACTGTGTGGTCATTGGCATTGTTTGTGATGTAGTTCTATGCTCCAAAGACCCTCCGACGAACGGAACTACAATTTTCGAGCGATTCTAGCACCGACAGGACGGACACAATACTCGGCAAGATAACTTGGCCAAAGTAAAATAAATGTGGCCAAATTGATGTGATGTCAGATAAGGCCAGAAACAGTTGTTTTCAACTGTACTGTGCCACTTAAAAAACGGACACCACCACAATCAGTATGCATCAAACTATTGCACAATGGGCTGTGGTCTCCTAATCGTATAACAAAGGCATCCAAGTGTTCCAAAATATTATTTGTTTATGTTAAGCCCATATTACAATTGCAGGGAAATGTTTGGTGTATATCGAATTTGACCTAGTCAATAGACAAAATTTTTTCGGAGATATTAGAATCATAACAACCAAGTAAGTAAAAATATAGCTTCAATAAGCATTGTTGGGCTGGAAGCAAATGTTATTTTTACATCAGTGACACCAACATGAGAATTTTTCGCAAAACACATCATGTGTGTCCTGAAAAAATTTGACTTTAGTCGGACGTATTTAAACTCGCCTCAGTGGCATGATGATATTGATGTTAGTCCAACAAAAGCATTCGATGCCGAGTGTAACGCTGTTGCAAGGATTGATCATATGCATGTTGCCTTGTTGCGTTGTGCTTAAGTTTATACACGAATATTTTAAATTCACCTTTAGCTAAACCAATTATAGACAATATATTAGAGGACAGAGTGTACGAGATTGAACAGAGCGAAGCATTTTAATGATATTACAAAGACAGTATCCCGTAGTAATGTAAACCCCAGTTTCTTTCCTAATTCAAACATATAACAGTAGGGCGGTGTATCCCAAAATGGTCTTCAAGGAAATACCATACGATCCCCTTTCGATTTAACGTCTTGCCCAAACGTTAAATCAAAAGTTTTATCTGGACACAATACATTTATGTGTCAAATTTTGGTTCGATATGTTTTATTAGCTTGTAGCGTGTTAAGAACTGACGTGCATTAGCTATGGCTACCTACCACCATGGATATACATCCCAATGGTCAATACATAGTTGTATCCATATATAATCTCTTATACCTACGTATGTAATTGAAACGCATTATATGGGCTCAAGACTTAGCATCTGGAGATCGGTCTATATCTTATATATAAAAATCAATTTGTGTTTGTTTGTAGGTTTGTTTGTTTGTATGTTTGTGTGTTCCTAATAGACTCAGAAACGGCTGAACCGATTTTCATGAAATTTTCACAGATGGTGCATAATGATCCCGTGGTGAAAATAGGGTACCACATTTCTTGATATTTGAAGGGGGCGGACCCTCCCCCTTACCCTAATTTTCAGAAACGCCAGATCTCAGAGATGGTTGGTGCGTGAAAAGTATTTATGGAAAGAAAACGTATCTGATATCCAATTGTCGGACCAAGTGCTGGGGGTCAACCCCTACCCCAAAACACCCCCCAAAAAGGACTTATTTACTGACCATGGGTATATGGGGTTTAAATGAAAGGTATTTGCGAGTAGAATTCGAATCTGATATCCAAATATGGGACCAAGTGTTTGGGGAGCCGCCTTTCCCCTAAAACATCCTCCAAGGGGACAAATTTACAAACATTGTAGTATGGGGCTCAAATGAAAGGTCTTTGGGAGTAAAGCACAAATCTGATATCAATATTCGGGAAAAGTGTCTATGGTGTCACCCCACCACCAAAACACCACCCAAATAGGAAGTATTTGCTGAGTATTGCAATATAAGGCTCAAATAAGAGGGTTTTTAGAATAGAACACGAATCCGAAGTATATTTTCAAGGCCAACTCACTGAGTAGCCGCCCACCCCCCAAGCCGTCCATACTTATTAAAGGTATTTGGGAGTAGACCACGTATCTGATATCAACATTAGGGGCCAACTGTCAAGGAGACGTCCCACCACCATTACAACCCCCCATTGGACGAGTTTGCTTACCAATACAATTTGGGTCTTAAAGAGAGTGGAACTAAATATTTATAGATGATGTAATTACCAGGTAGTGTATCGTAAATAACTGATTAAAATTTTTTCTCGCGAAGTTCACTATCTGTTAACGAGTTTTGGTTGTAGTTATGTATTATAGTTAAGAACCATAACACATACAAACAAAGAAAAATTGCGCGAACTAGTAACATACACAAAATCAGAGTTGCACTAATCACTGATTTTGACAGAAAGTTCACTTAATATTTTGTTGTTGGGCAACTGCCACTACCTGTAAATGAATATACCAAGCTTTCGATAGACAGATGGATATGGATATGAATACAAGTAGACTTTCCCGACAACCAAACAAATACTTGCATATATACTCTACTAGATGACCCGGGCCCGCTTCGCTGTGCCTTCTTTTACTTTATATGGAATAAAAGTTACCTTGGAATATTTATTTTCGACAATTAAAGAGCTTTTAGTGATATACCATGCTACGAAAATAGTATATTGCTTGACTAACAGTTTAACAATATAAGTGTCTTTATATGAATCCCATATGATCTTTATTGGTCCACGAATTTAAGTTTGGATGTAAGGTGTACTCCATTTTTAAAATACTTCATTTCATTTCATTTCTCATAATGTCTGATTTAGGGGTGTTTTCTGAAGTGAGGTGGTCCCCCAGACACTTAGCCCTGAAAAAATATCTGCATCGTACTCTTCTTTCAAATAGCATTTATTTAAACGTCATATTGCCATTGGTTTAGGGAAGTTTCACGATGAGGCATCTTCCAAACACATGGCCCCAAAATGGGTTATCAAATTCGTTTTCTAATCTCAAATACCTCTCATTTGAGACACATATTAGCATGGTCGACAAATTTTTACCCTTTGGGAGGTGTACGGTTTGGGGTACTGGCCCTAAAATCTATAAATATTTAGTTCCACTCTCTTTAAGACCCAAATTGTGTTGGTGAGCAAATTCGTCTAATGGGGGGTTGTTATGGTGGTGGGACGTGCCCTTGACAGTTGGCCCCTAATGTTGATATCTGATACGTTCTCTACTCCCAAATACCTTTAATTTGAGCCCCATATTTCCATAGTCGGTAAGCATGGACGGCTTGGGGGATGGGCGGCCACTCAGTGAGTTGGCCTTGAAAATATATATCGGATTAGTGTTTCACTCTAAAAACCCTCTTATTTGAGCCTCATATTGCGACAGTCAGCAAATACTTCCTATTTGGGTGGTGTTTTGGGGGTGGGGTGACCCCATAGACACTTTTCCCGAATATTGATATCAGATTCGTGCTTTACTCCCAAAGACCTTTCATTTGAGCCCCATACTACAATGTTTGTAAATTTGTCCCCTTGGGGGATGTTTTAGGGGAAAGGCGGCCCCCCAAACACTTGGTTCCATATTTGGATATCAGATTCGAATTCTACTCGCAAATACCATTCATTTAATTTCTATATTCTCATGGACAATAAATAAGTCCTGTTTGGGGGGTGTTTTGGGGCAGGCATTGACCCTCCGATTCGTGGTCCCACATTTGGATATCAGATTCGTATTCCACTCGGAAATACCTTTCATTTAAGTCCCATAATGCCATGGTCGGTAAATATGACCGATTTAGAGGTGTTTTGGGGATTGGGGTGGGTGGTCCCCCTAACACTCGATCCGACAATTGGATATCAGATACGTTTTCTTATCCTAAATACCTTTCATTGGAGTCCCATATTGTCGTGATTGGTCTAAATTTATGATTGGTAGGTTTTAGGGTGGGACAGCCCCCCTAGGTACCCTATCCGAAATTTGGATACAAAATTTTTATTTTTAGAGTACTATATGAGAGCACACGAAATTTCGCTTAAATCGCACTACCCATCTCCGAGATCTGGCGTTTCTGAAAATTAGGGAAAGGGGGAGGGTCCGCCCCCTTAAAATTTCAAAAAATGTAGTACCCTATTTTCACCACGAGATCATTATACACCATCTGTGAAAATTTCAAGAAAATCGGTTCAGCAGTTTCTGAGTCTATAAGGAACACACAAACATACAACCAAACAAACCTACAAACAAACATAGGATGGGCGGTATGCTAATTTCGTCATTCTGTTTGTAACTACTCGAAATATTCGTCTGAGACCCTATCAAGTATATATATTCTTGATCGTCGCGACATTTTATGTCGATCTAGCCATGTCCGTCCGTCTGTCCGTCCATCTGTCTGTCGAAAGCACGCTACCTTCCGAAGGAGTAAAGCTAGACGCTTGAAATTTTGCACAAATACTTCTTATTAGTGTAGGTCGGTTGGTATTGTAAATGGGCCATATCGGTCCATGTTTTGATATAGCTGCAATATAAACCGATCTTGGGTCTTGACTTCTTGAGCCTCTAGAGTACGCAATTCTTATCCGATTGGAATGAAATTTTGCACAACATGTTTTGTTATAATATCCAACAACTGTGCTAAGTATGGTTCAAATCGGTCTATAACCTGATATAGCTGTCATATAAACAGATCTGGGGACTTGACTTCTTGAGCTTCTAGAGGGCGCAATTCCTATCCGATTTGGCTGAAATTTTGCAAGACGTTTTTAATTGTTACTTTCAACAACTATGTCAAATAAGGTACAAGTCGGTTCATAGCCTGATATGGCTGCCTTATAAACCGATCTGGGATCTTGACTTCTTGAGCCTCTAGAGCTCGCAATTATTACCCGATTTGCCTGAAATTTTGTACAACGGATCCTCTCATGACCATCAACATACGTGTTTATTATGGTCTGAATCGGTCTATAGCCCGATACAGCTCCCATATAAAACGATCTCTCTATTTTTCTTCTTGAGCCCCCAAAGGGCGCAATTCTTATTCGAATTGGCTGACATTTTACACAGGTCTCCAACATATAATATAATTGTGGTCCAAACCGGACCATATCTTGATATCGCTCTAATAGCAGAGCAAAACTTTTCTTATACCATTTATTTTTTTGTCTAAAAAGAGATGCCGGGAAAAGAACTCGACAAATGCGATCCATGGTGGAGGGTATATATGATTCGGCCCGGCCGAACTTAACACGCTTTTACTTGTTAATCTTAAATTTTTCACCCAAAATTGAGTCTGTCCAAACCAATGTGCGTCGCAGACCACCGGCCACTGTCCAACGAACATTCTTCATCGTAGAGTTCCACTACAAGTAATAATTATCATAACTAAGCTTGGCTATTAATACTTCATTATTTTAAATTATGTAAATTTTAAGATTAAACACCACAACCATAAGGAGAGATACGGCAACTTAAAATCATATAGAAATAAAAATAATTAGGTGCCCCGTTTGCCTCTCACCACAGGTAAGGAAATGAGAAAAAATATGTTTTGGCTATTTTAACTCATTTTCATCATGTGTTTAGGAATTTTGAAGTCCAAACCTTTGGCCATTTCTCGAATAACAAGCAACGGAGGAAAATTTTAATTGTCCATTTCAATTGAAAGGAATAGCCGCGACCATATGCTGCAAGTTCGCTCGTAAGGCGGGCGAGGGTGGAAGTGGCAAACAATGAGAAAATTAATGTTTAAGTAAATACAAGTCATTAATTAAGGGTACTTAACTCGTAATGACCAACCAACACATGGAAGATTGACGCATATCCATGTCTCAAGCGTGTTGTGGTATTTTATGGCCAAATTCGCTTGTTAAGTTGGTTGATGATTGTATACAGTGTCTGGCAAAAATGGTGTGAAGTTTTAACACCTGCCTTGCGGAATACATGTCAGTAGACTTTGTTAACAAGCATAAAGATATTAGGCAGTCTAGACCTGTTATCATTTGTTAACCGTTATGATGCACTTCCTACGAAAGGTGCAAAGAAAAGGCGGCGTCTTTGTCTGTACTGTTGGCCTATTTATTAGTTGATTACAATCAATAACGAAACATTCGCATTTTATAACTTTGGAAAGAAATAATCCCATTCTAAGGATGGATTAATAATAATGAACATTTGATAAATGTACAAATGTTGATGCATTTCCACTGATAGGCTGAAATGGCTGAAATGAAGTAATTCTACAGGCTGAAATGAAGTAATTCTACATCTAAAGAAACAAGTAAAAAAGCGTTAAGTTCGGCCGGGCCGAACTTTGGATACCCACCACCTCGGGTATTTATGTAAACCACATTTCGTCAAAATCCCGTGAAAAATGTATACCTTATGCCCCATAATAGCTATATCGAAATATGTTCCGATTTGGACCAAATACTAATAAGTACAAATTATTGATCAATTGTGTATAACAAAAAATTTATCTTTTTAGTAGCTATATCTAAAAATAAACCGATCTGAACCATATACGACACGGATGTCGAATAGCCTAACATAAGTCACTGTGTGAAATTTCAGTTAAATCGGATATAAATACGCCTTTTATGGGGCCAAAACTTTAAATCGAGATATCAGTCTTTATGGCAGCTATATCCAAATCCGAACCGATTTGGGCCAAGTTACAGAAAAATGTCGAAGAGCGTAACATAACTCAATGTCTCAAATTTTGGCGAAGTCGGACAATAAATGCGCCTTTTATGGCCCCAAACCTTATATGACAGCTACATGCAAATTTTGATTGATCTAGGCCAAATTGCAGAACTATGTCGAGTGGCTTAACTTAACTCACTGTCCCGAATTTTGGCGACTTCGGACAATAAATGCGCCTTTTGTGCCCCAAAACCTTATATGACAGCTAGGCCAAATTGCAGATAGATGTCAGGGGTCTAACGCATCTAACTGTTCCAAATTTTGGCCAAATCGGCCAATAAATGCCCCTTTTATGGACGCAAGACCGTAAATCGAGAGATCGGTCTATATAGCAGCTATATCCAAATCTGAACCGAACTGAGTCAAATTGAAGAAAAATACCGAAGGGCCTAACACTCACTCACTCACTGTCCCAAATTGCACCAAAATTGGATAATAGATGTGGCTTTTATGGACCTACGACCCTAAATCGGCGAATCGGTCTAAATGGGGGCTATATCAATATATAGTCCGATATAGCCCATCTTCAAACTTAACCTGCTTATGGACAAAAAATGAATCTGTGCAAAGTTTCTTCTCAATATATCTATTTTAAAAGACTGTAGCGTGATTTCAACAGACAGGCGGACGGACAGATGGACATGGCTAGATTTTTACGCTGATCGAGAATATATATACTTTATAAGGTCGAAAATGGATATTTCGATGTGTTGCAAACGGAATAACAAAAAGATGAATATGCCTCATCCTTCGGTGGTGGGTATAAAAATGTAGTTGAAGGAACAAACAATCACTTTTCGATAGCCCGATAGCCCCAAATAGAACGATCTTTGGGTTCTACTCTTTTAGGCACAGTGGGTGTAGTTTTCATCTATTCCTTGTACTCTTCACATAGTTCCATTTTCCGTGTGCTCGCGTAAGGCACACTTATTCGATTTCGATTAAATTTCGTGCATTAAAGTGCATTCTTCACATACATATGGATGTCGCCAAAATATTTATCGCTTCCGCCGAAATTCCATGGTGGTGGGTGAAAAAAGCTCAGGTACAAAATAAAGAAGTATGCGCTCTATGGCCTACCGTTGAACCAAGCAAATGTCTAATAATTTGCAAATGTCTTCACCAATTTATCAGATAAGCCTTGCCTTCTGAGTGCCAATAATTGGTAAGCACTGATTGATGCGAAAGAAGCCTCACAAAGTTGTTCATGGGAAACTCTGCATTTTTGCCTGGTCTTTTCACACGCCAAATATTTGGGATAAATTTTTCCAATTGTCAGAACTTTAGTACGTGAAACTTATAAACTCCATTATAAACACCTTATGCCACCCAGATCGATTGCTCATGCTAAATATGGCCCATACAGATCTATATGAAGTGTGCCTATACTGGCGCGTCAACATATAGGAACTAAAATGAGCGTTGTGTTTTATACAACACTAGCTGAACCAGTCCCGCTCCGCTGCGTTTTCTTTTACAATACAGGGAACAAAACTTTCTTTTGAATGCTTATGTTCGAAATTTTTAAGACAAACAAAATAAAGGGTGATTTTTTTGAGGTTAGGATTTTCATGCATTAGTATTTGACAGATCACGTGGGATTTCAGACATGGTGTCAAAGAGAAAGATGCTCAGTATGCTTTGACATTTCATCATGAATAGACTTACTAACGAGCAACGCTTGCAAATCATTGAATTTTATTACCAAAATCAGTGTTCGGTTCGAAATGTGTTCAAATTTTGACAAATTTTGTTCAGCGATGAGGCTCATTTCTGGTTGAATGGCTACGTAAATAAGCAAAATTGCCGCATTTGGAGTGAAGAGCAACCAGAAGCCGTTCAAGAACTGCCCATGCATCCCGAAAAATGCACTGTTTGGTGTGGTTTGTACGCTGGTGGAATCATTGGACCGTATTTTTTCAAAGATGCTGTTGGACGCAACGTTACGGTGAATGAACACATTTCGAACCGAACACTGATTTTGGTAATAAAATTCAATGATTTTCAAGCGTTGCTCGTTAGTAAGTCTATTCATAATGAAATGTCAAAGCATACTGAGCATCTTTCTCTTTGACACCATGTCGGAAATCCCACGTGATCTGTCAAATACTAATGCATGAAAATCCTAACCTCAAAAAAATCACCCTTTACCTTTATTACGACGTTTTTCTTTTATTGTAACTGTATAACGTTTCACTCCAACATATCAAACGTTAGCCATAAACGTTGCATTATTGGACGTACCTAACTTTGTTGGATTATTTCCTATGGCATTGCCCGGCTTTCACGGCTAAAAGACACCAATACTTTGGAGGGTATATAATACCAGACATGAATCAACGGCACCCAAACGATGCGGATTTTGCCATCCTCAGAGAAGGCTTAGGAAGGAGACACTGCGCAGTGTAGGAAGGAGACACTGCGAGACTGTTCGTGACCTTACCGTCTAGGTCGTTATTATCCTTATTGCAATTTAAATGTCGGTAAAGATGTTCTCTCTCGATGTCATCGCGTTAGCACCACACCACTTCACGCATTCCGTGATCGCCCGGATCTCCGCCTGCAGGACCGTATTACGGTCAGACAGTCTTAAACAGATCTCAATTCCTGGGTTCTCAATGTAGACACCCAGGCCCACTCTGTCCTCTAGCTTTGATCCATCCGGATGAGAATTGCGCTCTCTGGAGGCTCAAGAAATCAAGATCCCAGATCAGTTTACATGCAGCTATATCAGGTCTGTCGAAAGCACGCTAACTTTCCAAGGAGTAAAGCTAGGCGCTTAAAACTTTGCACAAATCTTTTTTATTAGTGTTGGTCGGTTGGGATTGTAAATGGGCGAAATCGGTCGGCGGAATCGATCTTGGTCTTGATTTCTTAAGCCTCTAGAGGGCGCAATTCTCATCCGATTTGATTGAAATTTTGCACGAGGTGTTTTGGTATTACTTCAACAACTGCGCTAAGTATGTATGTATGCTTGAATTTGGTCCATTTTTGATATAGCTGCCACATAACCGAACTTGGGTCTTGACTTCTTGAGCCTCTAGAGGGCGCAATTCTCATCCGATTTGGCTGAAATTTTGCATGAGTGGTTTTGTTATGACTTCCAATAACTGTGTTAAGTATGGCGCAAATCTGTACATAACCTGATATAGCTGCCATATAAACCGGTTTGGGGCCTTGACTTCTTGAGCCCCTAGAGGGCCCATTTCTCATCCAATTTGGCAGAAATTTTGTACATTAACATACGTATCTAAAATGATCTAAATCGATCAATAGCTTGATACAGCTCCCATATAAACCGATCTCCCGATTTTGCTTCTTGAGCCCCAACAAGGCGCAATTCCTATCTAAATGGACTGAAATATTACACTATGACTTGGAATCGGACTATAAATTGTTATACCCTCCACCATAAGATGAGGGTATACTAATTTCGTCATTCCGTTTGTAACTGCTCGAAATATTCGTCTGAGACCCCATAAAGTATATAAAGGGTGATTTTTTGAGGTTAGGATTTTCATGCATTAGTATTTGACAGATCACGTGGGATTTCAGACATGGTGTCAAAGAGAAAGATGCTCAGTATGCTTTGACATTTCATCATGAATAGACTTACTAACGAGCAACCCTTCAAATCATTGAATTTTATTACCAAAATCAGTGTTCGGTTCGAAATGTGTTCATTCACCGTAACGTTGCGTCCAACAGCATCTTTGAAAAAATACGGTCCAATGATTCCACCAGCGTACAAACCACACCAAACAGTGCATTTTTCGGGATGCATGGGCAGTTCTTGAACGGCTTCTGGTTGCTCTTCACTCCAAATGCGGCAATTTTGCTTATTTACGTAGCCATTCAACCAGAAATGAGCCTCATCGCTGAACAAAATTTGTCAAAATTTGAACACATTTCGAACCGAACACTGATTTTGGTAATAAAATTCAATGATTTGCAAGCGTTGCTCGTTAGTAAGTCTATTCATGATGAAATGTCAAAGCATACTGAGCATCTTTCTCTTTGACACCATGTCTGAAATCCCACGTGATCTGTCAAATACTAATGCATGAAAATCCTAACCTCAAAAAAATCACCCTTTATATTCTTGATCGTCGTGACATTTTATGTCGATCTAGCCATGTCCGTACGTCCGTCCGTCCGTCGGTCTGTCTGTCGAAAGCACGCTAACTTCCGAAGGAGTAAAGCTAGCCGCTTGAAATTTTGCACAAATACTTTTCATTAGTATAGGTCGGTTGGTATTTTAAATGGGCTATATCGGTCCATGTTTTGGTATAGCTGCCATATAAACCGATCTTGGGTCTTGACTTCTTGAGCCTCTAAAGTGCGCAATTCTCATCCGATTGGATTGAAATTTTGCACGACGTGACTTGTTATGATACTTAACAACTGTGCCAAGTATGGTTCAAATCGGTCCATAACCTGATATAGCTGTCATATAAACCGATCTTGGGTCTTGACTTCTTGAGCCTCTAGAGTGCGCAATTCTTATCTGATTTGAATGATTTTGGCACGTAGTATTTTGTTATGATATCCAACTGTGCCAAGTATGGTTCAAATCGGTTCATAACCTGATATTGCTGTCATATAAACAGATCTGGGGACTTGACTTCTTGAGCCTCTAGAGGTCGCAATTATTATCCGATTTGCCTGAAATTTTGTGCTAAGGATCCTCTCATGACCATCAACATACGTGTTTATTATGATCTGAATCGGTCTATAGCCCGATACAGCTCCCATATAAATCGATCTCCCTATTTTACTTCTTGGTCCCCAAAGGGTGTATATATATAATTTAATTGTGGTTAAAACCGGACCATATCTTGATATCGCTCTAATAGCAGAGCAAATCTTTTCTTATATCCTTTTTATACCCCCCACCATAAGATGGGGGGTATACTAATTTCGTCATTCTGTTTGTAGCTACTCGAAATATTCGTCTGAGACCCCATAAAGTACATATATTCTTGATCGTCGCGACATTTTATGTCGATCTAGCCATGTCCGTCCGTCTGTCCGTCCGTGTGTCTGTCGAAAGCACGCTAACTTCCGAAGGAGTGAAGCTAGCAGCTTGAAAATTTGCACAAATACTTCGTTTTAGTGTAGGTCGGTTGGTATTGTAAATGAACCATATCGGTCTATGTTTTGATATAGCTGCCATATAAACCGATCTTGGGTCTTGACTTCTTGAGCCTCTAGAGTGCGCAATTTTTATCCGATTGGAATGAAATTTTGCACGACGTGTTTTGTTATAATATCCAACAACTGTGAAAAGTATGATCCAAATCGGTCCATAACCTGATATAGCTGTCATATAAACCGATCTTGGATCTTGATTTCTTGAGCCTCTAGAGGGCGCAATTCTCATCCGATTTGAATAAATTTTTGCACGAAGTGTTTTGTTATGATATTCAACAACTGTGCTAAATGTGGTTCAAATCGGTTCATAACCTGATATAGCTGTCATATAAACAGATCTGGGGACTTGACTTTTTGAGCTTCTAGAGTGCGCAATTCCTATCCGATTTGGCTGAAATTTTTCATGAAGTATTTTGTTCTTACTTTCAACAATTGTGTCAAATAAGGTTCAAATCGGTTCATAACCTGATATAGCTGCCTTATAAACCAATCTGGGATCTTGACTTCTTGAGCCTCTAGAGTTCGCAATTATTATCCGATTTGCCTGAAATTTTGTGCTAAGGATCCTCTCATGACCATCAACAAACGTGTTTATTATGATCTGAATCGATACAGCTCCCATATAAATCGATCTCTTTTTTTTACTTCCTGAGCCCCCAAAGGGCGTAATTATTATTCGAATTGGCTGACATTATACGCAGGTCTCCTACATGTAATTTAATTGTGGTCCAAACCGGAGCAAATCTTTTCTTATATCCTATTTTGCCTAAGAAGAGATGCCGGGAAAAGAACTCAACAAATGCGATCCATGGTGGAGGGTATGCAAGATTCGGCCCGGCCGAACTTAGCACGCTTTTACTTGTTTTAAAATAAGTCGATGCCGAAAAAAACCTATTTCGTGTATTATGCTGTTTGTATTGCTTGTATGCCAATTGCTACCCAACCTGGTGGGCACATATTGCAAAGAAAGATTATTAAAGCTTGAATAAGTATATTGAGATTTTATGCAGACCTATTTTTATAATTTTTATACCCTCAACCATAGGATGGGGTGTATACTAATTTCGTCATTCTGTTTGTAACTACTCGAAATATTCGTCTGAGACCCCATAATGTATGTATATTCTTGATCGTCGTGAGATTTTTTGTCGATCTAGCCATGTCCGTCCGTCTGTCTGTCTGTCGAAAGCACGCTAACTTCCGAAGGAGTAAAGCTAACCTCTTGAAATTTTACAAAAATACTTCTTATTAGTGTAGGTCGGTTGGTATTTTAAATGGGCCATATCGGTAAATATTTTGATATAGCTGCCATATAAACCGATCTTGGCTCTTGACTTCTTGAGCCTCTAGAGTGCGCAATTCTTATCCGATTGGAATGAAATTTTGCACGACGTGTTTTGTTATGATATCCAATAAATAGTGTAAGCAATACATATATCGGATATATATATATATATATATATATATATATATATAAATAAATTTGAACCGATCTTCAAACTTAAAATTTTTCTTTTCCTTTACATATAAGTCAGATTTGCTGAGTTTCATGAAGATTGGCCTGCCCGTTGATCCAAGTTCGGACTTGGCTATAAAATGAGGCCTCTAATCATTGAGCTTAAACTTGAATTGGACCGCACTCATTTATGTGTGAGATGTTTGCCCCTGTTTCTTAATGGCATGTGGTATGGGCACACTTGGCTACAGGTATTGCTTTTAATACCAAATAGCAATCGTCTTTAGTACCAAACCGAAATTGTTTTAATACCGTTCTCGTTATTATTTGAACATTCCACTCCCAAATGAATTAAAACAAATGCTATTGACAAGATTTTAAGCTTCATTGTATTATGTTTGCATGCTTAAGTAATTACAAAAAAGCAATGCTAATTTTTGACCAATCTTGACTCGTTTTTTCGGCAATTGATTCCATTTACTTTGATTCCCATAATTGGAATATGAATGATTACACCAACACACGCTTATGATCTGTAGCCACAGAAGATCCTTTATCTAGTTTTATGATATAGATACCTATTTTCTTTGGTTTTTCCAAGCCTTACGCACAAAAATAATTGTTAATAAAATTTAAAACATACATCTTAAAATATAGACAATATTTTTGCAATCCCATGGCAGCCGGTTGTACGTACCAGATTGACCCGATGGATTCGTTCATCGGCAAGGGCTGCCGCCTCTGTGTACAGCACACTGCTACAACAACAACAATATTTTATAGGATGATGTTATACATTTTCTATTAACGTGGCGAAGCCAAACCTTAATGGTATCCTTCGTCTGGTATTGAATTGATGCCAAATTGTATAAAAAATAAAGTGAATAATGTAATTCCAGCAGGTATTGACAAAGTGCCGTTTGTTTTTCTAACATTTTAAACTTTCTATGTTTTGTATGTGATTATGTTAACAACAGTTTGCCCGACAGTGTTAATTTCACCTCTCCTAATGTTGAATAAAATTGACTACCTTTTCAGTATTACCGCCCATCTTAAACAGAGTCAGAGGTTTAAGTTCAAATTGTAACTCTAAATGGGCGTTTAAAGTGAACTCGACGTTAAATTCAAACTTTATGCACAAACAAAATTGTTAGGGTTTGGCATGAGTGATTCTCATTGAATGCGAAGAAAACACCTCCAAAATAAATAAAAAAATTCTTTGTTTTCCTAAAATACTTTGTGTGAGAATGTCTGAGTTTAGGCAATTTGAATAAATTTAAAACTAAAATATGCTAATTACAGTAATTTAACGTTATTTTACAAATAATCTAGTAAAAGCTTCCTGGCTATAAAAAAAAACACTAAATGTAGCTAAGATTAATAATGTGAGCTTCAAAGATTTAAGGCAAATGGCTTAACTGGGTCATTTTTAGATTAATGATATAAGCAAACATTTATATACCTGCCATTATAAAAGCGAAGCATTTAAGAAAAAGTAAATTTCCAAACAAAAACATTTGCATATTTATAACATTTTACAATTTAATGAATCAAAATATTGTTGAACATAGTCCATGCTCACATTGTAGTCCTCCCGTTAAATTAAACAATGCTATAGTACACGTTGAGATTCTAATTATTAACTTCTCCCTATTTGTTTTTAATGCTCCAATTTATTGAGAGACATTAATTTTCCAACGTAAATACCGTTGTAATATGTTTATTTTATAATAACGAATTTTCAGAGGGGCACATTTTTTTATACCCACCACCGAAGGATGGGGGTATATTCATTTTGTCATTCCGTTTGCAACACATCGAAATATCCATTTCCGACCCTATAAAGTATATATATTCTTGATCAGCGTAAAAATCTAAGACGATCTAGCCATGTCCGTCCGTCTGTCCGTCTGACCGTCTGTCCGTCTGTCTGTTGAAATCACGCTACCGTCTTTAAAAATCGAGATATTGAGCTGAAATTTTGCACAGATTCTTTTTTTGTCCATAAGCAGGTTAAGTTCGAAGATGGGCTATATCG
Source organism: Stomoxys calcitrans (assembly GCF_963082655.1). Lineage (NCBI taxonomy): Eukaryota > Metazoa > Arthropoda > Insecta > Diptera > Muscidae > Stomoxys > Stomoxys calcitrans. The sequence goes on from NC_081555.1 coordinate 67,713,666, forward strand.
GACTATATCTTGATATAGCCCCCATATAGACCGATCCGCCGATTTAGGGTCTTAGGCCCATAAAAGCCATATTTATTATCCGATTTTGTTGAAATTTGAAACAGTGAGTTGTGTTAGGCCCTTCGATATCCTTTGTCAATTTGGCTCAGATCGGTCCAGATTTGGATATAGCTGCCATATAGACCGATCCTCCGATTTAGGGTCTAAGGCCCATAAAAGCCACATTTATGGTCCGATTTCGCTGAAATTTGGGACAGTAAGTTGCCTTAGGCCCTTTGACATTTTTCCTTAATTTGGTCCAGATCGGTTCAGATTTGGATATAGCTGCCATATAGACCGATCCTCCGGTTTAGGGTCTTTGGCCCACAAAAGCCACATTTATTATCCGATTTTGATGAAATTCGGGGCAGTGAATTGTGTAAGGCCCATCGACATCCTTCGTTAATTTGGCTCAGGTCGGTGCAGATTTGGATATAGCTGCCATATAGATCGATTCTCCGATTTATGGTGTAAGGACCATAAAATGCTCATTTATTGCCTGATGTCCCCGAAATTTAGAACAGTGAGTTAAGTTAAGCCCCTTGACATACTTCTGCAATATCGCACAGATAGGTCCAGATCTGGATATAGCTGCCATATAGACCGATATCTAGGTTTTAGGTTTTGGGGCCATAAAAGACGCATTTATTTATTGTCCGATGTCGCAGAAATTTGAGACAGTGAGTTTGGTTAGGCTCTTCGACGTCCTTCTTCAATTTTGCCCAGATCGGTCCAGATTTGAATATAGCTGCCATATAGACCGATCTCTGGATTTAAGGTTTAGGGCCCATAAAAGAGGCATTTATTGTCCGATTTCGCCGAAATTTGGGACAGTGCTTAGTGTTATGCTCTTTGACATGTTTATGCAACTTGGCCCAAATCGGTCCAGATTTGGATATAGCTGCCATGTAGACCGATATCTCGATTTAAAGTCTTAGCCCCATAAAAGGCGCATTTATAATCCGATTTTACTGAAATTTGACACAGTGTCTTATGTTCGGCTTTTCGACAACCGTGTCCTATATTGTTCAGATCGGTATGAGGTATATGAGTATAAAATTTTCACCGAATTTTGATGAAAGGTGGTTTACATATATACCCGAGGTGGTGGGTATCCAAAGTTCGGCCCGGCCGAACTTAACGCCTTTTTACTTGTTTATCTTCAAATATATGTAGGTGAATCTGACTAAATAAGCGACAAATACCAGCTATTGCGAAACAAAGGACGTAAATGTTCAACTGCCTCCATTTAAATTACCTGTTATGCCGAAAAAATGAGCTCAAATTTCCCTTGCATGTTGTCGCAAGTCATAAATCGCCAGAATTCGACCCCATGTTCTATTCATGCGGCTAACCCTAAGAATGTTTCCTTCATATGGGCAATACGCGCTTAAAAATCTATGGTGTAAAGAAAACACAGGTTTTTCATACCAAATAATGATGGAGCACAGTGGGGAAGATCTAAAAGAAACAACAATTTTAAAAAATACAAAGAAATATTTATTTCTATACGGTTAAAATGTATCAAAGCTTCAAAAACTTTGGGGTCACCATTAAACAGTGTAGACCTAAAACCGTTTGTGCACTTATGACCTCTATAAATTTACAAAACTCAAAAAATAATTTTAAAGCAATTAAGAACGCATTAATTTCTGCCGTACCGAGTTAACTACGTCAACTCCGGTGAAAAATACACCATTTATGAAACGTTAGCGGCTATATCGAAATATGATCTGATTTGAACCAAACGCACCAGTCCGATCTGCATCATATTCAAAACGTCCGATCTACACCATATTCAATACAACTCATTGTACCAAAAAAATTCAGCAAAATCGGGTAATCAATGCGCCTCTGGATATAAATCTGGCAATCGGTATAAATGACAGCTATATCCAAATATAGGCCCCGAGACTTAAATAGTGAGATCGGTTTATATGACAACTATATCCAATAGTAAGATGGGCCATATAACCTTTTCTAATGTCGCTAGGGACGGTTTGGTGACGACAATTGTCGACAAGGGGGAAGAACAGGGCTGCATACCTAGGAATAATTGGAGTAAGATAGTCAATGAACTGTCATCAGTATACTCCGATGTTCTTGCGGAATTTGCTGGGTCTCTTTCAGCTGGCTAGTATCGGGGCCGATACGGACTAAATGCCTGCGGGGATCAATGCTCAATTAAAATATATTGTTGTGCGCTAAAAAAGATTGATGAGATCTGGCCAGGTGCGGCACTAGATTTAGTCAAGAAGGAAGATATTCCTTCTCGACCAATCGCGCATGATGGTTTACTAAGGATTCCCTCAGATTCTGAATCCATACTTTGTCGACTTAGGGAATGTAATCCCAATCTATCAACCACCGACTGGAAGATTGGATGAGGCTGATGATAACCGGTGACATGCAGTATTCGTAATTAACTCAGCCTGAAGGTGTTGTCTCCTACGGTTTCAACAAGTTGAAACTGAAGGTCTGTAGAAGCGCTGGGGTTGGGGAATCAGGAGACGACTCAGCAGTTGTTGCTGAACACTTGACTGAGCAACTATCGACCATATTGCTAAGGTCTGACGGATTGCAGGAGACTAAAAATTCCCCTGCCACAACTGAGACAGCAGGGGAAGGCATTGAAACAGGACCTGACAAGCCCTGTGTGGGTGGGTCATCCAGTTTGGTCTGGGCTCGAGGTGTGCGTCAGTGGGAAGGACGGAACTCAAAAAGTACTTCGACAGCAGCAGATAGTGAAGTATCAATGGAGGAATCGTCCACCCCGCAAGTGTTCAGTGTCCGGAGGAAGACTGGTTCTAGTGCTTTCTCACCTACCGCTGGATGCGTACTGAAGCTCATAATGTCAAGACCTAAGGGTTCTTGTGGTGGAAGTTCTAAATCCTGACTATGGTCCGGTTTCTACGGATTATCCACCATTATAAGGCCGCTTCGGCGGCACTAAAGATCCTCCTGGTGACAGGGGGATTTGACGTGGTTCTTTTGCAGAAACCACGGGTGCGTGAAGGAACGGTTCGTGGAAAAAATTCCGGGATTTTAACTACTCAAGGGTACGGGGAATGTTTCTTCTTTCGTCGCTAGGTTAGGTTCGGTTAGGTTGAAAAGAGGAAGCTGATATTAATCCGCCCCATGTCGCTATGGACATATACTTAAGCCAGTAATCGGCTTGTTGTGCGCTCTAAAAACTAAAAAGTAACTTCGCTAAGCGCTGAAGATTCAGTAGTAGCCAGCCTTGAAATAAATAAGTCCCATTACTGGCTGGCTTCCCTATATATGGCACACGATTCAGAGATACAAAATTACAAATGTTTGCCCATGAACACTCCACTAAGGAACAGGGGCAAACTTCTCACATAGCAATGAGTGCAGTCCGATTCAAGTTTCAGCTCAATGATTTTATAACCGAGTCCGTGCCGCAGTGCAACACATCTTTGGAGAGAAGTTTAACATGACATAGTACCTCACAAATGTTGCCAGCATTAGGTGGGGAACTCACCGCTGAAATTTTTTTTTTGACGGTGAAACTATTTGAACCCAGCGTCATGCTAACCTCTGCGCTATGGTGGGCTCCTGATTCGGAGATGCCGCCTTCAAAACTTAAGTTGCTGGTTGAAGCCGCATGGTGGATCCTAGAGCTGGTTGGTCTAAGACATGACGGCAGAAAACTCTTTAACAGAGCGAAAGCCACAAGAGTACCACACGATTGGGACTTCTATAAAGCTGAGTTAAAATAATACAAGGGCGAACTGTGAAAGGCTCAGAACAAATCCTGGATATAATTCTGCAGCTCCGTGGAGGATACGTCTGAGGCCTCTAGCTAAGGAAGAACCTGTCTGATTTAGTGGATGTGAATATTCGCAAGTTACAGGGCTTTTAAAAGCGATCTGGATGGTTCAACGGTGGGAACTAGAAGGCATCTTCCTTCATCTGTTCCTATGATATCACAATGGACGAAAACGTCTAAGTGAGTCTGATGGCAGACTGCCACTTAAACCTAACCTAACGATAATATATTGTTAATAACTATATTCCAAGGTACAGGAGACAGTACACCTCCTTGAGATGTTATTCTGCTGACCCATCTTTGACATCCACATATTCCAAGCCTGTCGTATGCATCTCTAGGTAAGAGTTGATGCCTAGAAACTCCAACTCCTTCATGATTAATAAAAGCACTTTTAATGTCAAAAAATTATATCATTGTATATTCCTCAACAGAGAACCCTCTATGTAGCCGACTAGGTCGTGAAGGGCTGTTTTAGTGGATTTTTATTTATTTGATTCGGGCGATCTCCAGGGATCTTTGCCCTAAGATATGTTTCTATCAACCTCTCAAGAGTCTTCAGCATAAAGGATGACGGACTAATAGGAAAATCTTTCGTCTTTGTGTGGTAATGGTTTTCCTGCTTTCGGAATGAAAATGGCCTTAGTGTCCCTCCATCCCACAGGTATATATAACAATCTGATACAAGAAGAGTATATCTCCCTAAGCCAGGGAACCAGTCTATCAGACACAGCTTGTAATTCAACCGGTGATACATCATCAGGGCCTGGCGACATAAAGGAGTCGAAACTTCTTATCTTTGGTTCCAAACTAGATGAGCAGATGGGCTTTGGGGTTTTCTCTAAAGATCTAGAACTGGTCATGTCGAAAAGGTTACCCCACCACTGCCGTGTGTATCAACTGGAGATCCATCCAATTAAGGAAGTAGTGGAATAGCTAAATATCTTCTCAGACAGCCCGACATCTATTACATCCCTGGAGAACGTGTTTCTGAACACAAAGACCGCCACTGCTTTGTTGCCACTGGCAATAACAGGCGTCTCTCCGCCTTGACAGGTCACTGTTTAATCGGAAAACATGCTGACATACTGAAGGTTGCCAGTAGCGACTTTTGCAGAAAAAGGAGAGACTACTGGAAATCAAAGAAGGAGAAACTATTGGACATCGAAGAAGTGGAGACTATAGAAAACCTTCTGTGTGTGTACCACACTGGCAGTCAGAAGGAGTTCCAATTTATGTTCTCTTTATTTTGAGAACCTGTCTAATTTAGCGGATGGGAACATTCGCAAGTTCTTGGACTTTTTAAAGCGATCTGGATGGTTCAGCTGCAGGAACTAGAAGGCATCTTCCTTATTCTGTTCCTGTGGTATAACGATGGACGAAAACGTCTAAGTGAGTCTGATGGCAGACTACCACTTAAACCTAACCATAACCAAACAAAGACCGATCTGGACTATATCATGAATATCGAAGTACCTAAAAAAAACTCATTGTGCAATAAATGCGCCATAAAGCTATATTCAAATATAGCCCGATCTGAACGATATGCGGTACGGTCTTACATTAATGGTGGGAATATGGCCATTTTATTTGCTAGACACGTGGGTACATAAACTTTATTGAGCAAGTGCACATTCTTGGTCGTGGTTATTATATAACACAATGTAGCCCCGTCCGTCCACCTGTCTGTTGAATCACGCTACAGTTTTTACTTGGCTTAACTGCGGATTTTATCCATACGCAAGTTAACTTCGATGAAAACCTATAACGGACTATATCTTGAAATAGTCCCCATGAAAACCGATCCGACGACTTAAACTCTTAATCCCTTAAAAGCCACATTTATTACCTAATTTCGCTGAAATTTGGGACAGGGAGTTGTGTTACCCCACTCGACATCCTTCTTCAATTTGGCACCGATCGGTCTGGATTTGGATATAGCCGCCATATAGACTGATCTCTCGATTTAAGGTTTGGGCCCATAGAAGGCGCATTTATTATCTGATGTCGTCGAAATTTGGGTCAATGAGTTTAACGTTTTGACCCCATAAAAGGCGCATTTATTGTCCGATGTCGCCGTTGTTGTTGTGTTAGGGCTTTTGATTTCCTTCTTCTACTTAGTCCAGATCGGTTAAGATTTGGATATAGCTGCCATATAGAACAATGGCTTTTACTTATTAAGACTATCTCTCGATTTAAGGTCTTGGACCCATAAAATACGCATTTATTGTAATATTTCACCGAAATTTGGGGAGAGTAAATTGTGTTTGGTCCTTTAAGATCCCCCTTCAATATCGCCCATATCGGTTCAGATTTGGATATAGCCTCCATATAGATGGATCTTTCGATTTAAAGTCTTGGTCCCATAAAAGGCGCATTTATAATCCGATTTCGCTGAAATTTGACACAGTGACTAATGTTAGGTTTTTCGACATTCGTGTCTTACATGTTTCAGATCGGTCTATATTTGGATATAGCTACCAAAAGACCAATATTTTGTTCTACAAAATTGAACAATGGCTTGTACTTATTAGACCAATCAATGTCCCTGCTGAAATTGGTTCAAATCGATATGTAGTGTTGTTACTATTTATATAATTATTTATGATCAGGGACGTAGCCAGGGGGGTCTCGGGCCCGATCACGGGCCAGACCCTCTTCGAAATTATTCTTTAAAGAAAAAAAACTATTAATCTTTTTCTGAAGACTACATTTTAATGAAAGTTTTTTAAGGACAAGAAAAAACTTCTCTAAAAACAACCTCAAAATTATTTTTGTAAAACCATAATTTAAATTTTGCATAAACATTTTTTATGTCCTTTTATCTTATGCTTATTTGTGCCCAACGACATTTTTCTAAAATATTTTCTAAAGCCAAATTTCAATAAATATTTTTAAAGACAAAATTTTAACCCAACGATGTGACGTTGTCCGATTTTCATGAAATTTTATCTCTATATACAAAAGAACGCATGATTGACTGAATGGCTGACTGACTGATTGACTGATCAACGCCCGGCCCAAACGGCTAAAGCTAGAGTCATGAAATTTGGCACGAATGTGGGCTTTGGGTAGTAGGCGCGCTATAAGACGGGGTTTTGTGATATTCGTACGCTTAGGTACTAAAAGGTGCGAAATGGTGACTTTTTACCCAGCGCGAACGGATGGGACTAGAATTATGATTAGAGAGCGTCTCAAAAAACTAAGATTTGGTGTCAAAAATTTCGCAAAATAGTACCAAAGAAGTACCGGAAAAATTGTACATTTGGTTCCGCAAATGGTACTTTTTGGTACCTTGTTTGGTTATTGAGCTAGAGCTATGAATTTTGGAATTTAGGCACGCTATGGCGGAATGCCAAAAGAGTATTTGGAATTTTGGATATTTAGGAACAAAATGTACCAAAAATGGTACGAAATAGATTAATTTTGCATAGGGCGAACGGGTAGAGCAAGAACTTCGAAATACGTTAAATGGCTGTTGCTGCGAAATAAGGGGGATAGATAGACAAAATAGGAAAAATATTAATGGTTATGGAAGAAACGTACGTTTAGTATCGTATTTGGTACCATTTCATACTTTCTTTAAGTATTGAACTAGAGCTCTGAAATTTAATACGTAGATTCTACTGAGAAATATTTGTTGGCTGACCAAGTGATTTTTTAACAAATCATCCATTTTGGTACTAAAAAGTACGAAATAGCTTATTTATTTTAGTATTTATTTACAAGTAAGAGCATGCTAAGTTTGGCCGGGCCGAATCTTATATACCCTCCACCATGGATCGTATTTGTCAAGTTCTATGCGCAGTATCTCTTTTTAGGCAAACAAAGAATACTGAATAGGAACTGTTGTGCTATTAGAGCTATATCAAAAAAAGTCCAATTCGGACCATAAATGAATGCTGAACATTGTAGAAGTCATTATGTAATATTTCAGTTCATTCGGATAAGAATTGCGCCTTGTAGGGGCTCAAGAAGCAAAATCGGGAGATCGATTTATATGAGAGCTGTATCAAGCTATTGATGGATTCAGACCATATTAGACACGTATGTTGAAGGTTATGAAAGAAGCCGTTGTACAAAATTTCGGCCAAATCGGATGACAATTGCGCTCTCTAAAGGCTCAAGAAGTCAAGATCACAGATTGGTTTATATGACAGCTATACCAGATTATGAACCGATTTGTATCATATCTAACACAGTTATTGGAAATGACACCAAAACACTACATGCAAAAAAGTCAAAAAGAAGAATATTTCCGCCCTCTAGAGGCACCAGAAGTCAAGACCCAATATCGGTTTATACGGCAGCTATATCAAAACATAGACATATTTCAAAATTTCAGTCAAATCGAATGAGAATTGCGCCCTCTAGAGCCTCAAAAAGGCAAGACCCAAGATCGGTTTATATGGCAGCTATATCAGGTTATGAACCGATTTAAACCATACTTGGTACAATTGTTGGATATCATAACAAAACACTACATGCAAAATTTCATTCCAATCGGATAAGAATTGCGCACTCTAGAGGCTCAAGAAGTCAAGACCCAAGATCGGTTTATATGTCAGCTATATCAAAACATGGACCGATATGGCCCATTTACAATACCAACCGACCTACACTAATAAGAAGTATTTATGCAAAATTTCAGCGCCTAGCTCTCGGAAGTCAGCGTGCTTTCGACAGACAGACGGACGGACATGGCTAGATCGAAATAAAATGTCTCGACGATCAAGAATATATATACTTCATGAGGTCTCAGACGAATATTTCGAGTAGTTACAAGCAGAATAACGAAATTAGTATACCCCCCATCCTATGGTGGAGGGCATAAAAATTTGCTAAATATGATCGTCTTGACAAATATACGATAAGTTGTACCAAATGTGAAATGTTGAAATCGCACCAGGAGTGTAAAAAAGTTCTAAAGTGCTGTGATTGGTACTATTTAGTACTTTATTTATAGTTTGAGTTACAAATCTGAATTTGAGATACCGGACGACTAGAAGATTTTGTTGGTATTTGCATATTTTGGTACTAAAACGAACAAAATGGCACCTTCTTTACTAATTAAGCTACAGCTCTGAATTTTGGAATACAGTTACTAGGCACTATGATCGAGAGATAAGAATATTTTTGTGATATTCGTTCATTTTGGTACTAAAACGTAGCAAGTGGTACTTTATTCACAGACTGAGCTACATCTGTGAATTTAGGGATACAGGTACATCTTGGTAGTTTGTAACGGATGACTAGAAGATTTTTTGAAATTTCTACTAAAGCGTACAAAATGGTACTTTACTTACGGATTGAGCTAACGATTTCAAAATTGCGATACAGTTACACATTGATAGTGTTTACAGCCCGACTACAGATTTTTTGTTTTTTAAATTCGTATATTTAAGCTCTAAAACTTTCAAAATGTTCTACCATTAAGGATATTTTGAACTTGAAAATTTTTTTAAAATAAAACAAATCTTTTATTTAGTGTAGGTCGGTTGGTATTGTAAATGGGCCATATCGATCCATGTTTTGATATAGCTGCCATACAAAACCGATCTTGGGTCTTGACTTCTTGAGCCTCTAGAGTGCGCAATTCTTATCCGATTGGAACGAAATTTTGCACGACATGGGTTGTTATGATATCCAACAACTGTGTCAAGTATGATTTAAATCCGTCCATAACCTGATATAGCTGCCATATAAACCGATCTTGGGTCTTGACTTCTTGAGCCTTTAGAGTGCGCAATTCTTATCCGATTGGAATGAAATTTTGCACGACGTGTTTTGTTGCGATATCCAACAACTGTGCCAAGTATGGTTCAAATCGGTTTATAACCTTATATAGCTGTCATATAAACCGGTCTTGGGTCTTGACTTCTTGAGCCTCTAGAGGGCGCAATTCTTATCCAATTTGAATGAATTTTGGCACATAGTATTTTTTATGATATCCAACAACTGTGCCAAATATGGTTCAAATCGGTTCATAACCTGATATAGCTGTCATATAAACAGATCTGGGGACTTGACTCCTTGAGCTTCTAGAGGGCTCAATTTCTATCAGATTTGGCTGAAATTTCGCAAGACGTTTTTTATTCCCTCCACCATTAGATGGGGGTATACTAATTTCGTCATTCTGATTGTAACTACTCGAAATATTCGTCTGAGAACCCATAAAGTATATATATTCTTGATCGTCGTGAAATTTTATGTCGATCTAGCCAGGTCCGTCCGTCCGTCTGTCCGTCCGTCCGTCCGTCTGTCTGTCGAAAGCACGCTAACTTCCGAAGGAGTAAAGCTAGCCGCTTGAAATTTTGCACAAATAATTCTTATTAGTGTAGGTCGGTTGGTATTGTAAATGGGCCATATCGGTCCATGTTTTGATATAGCTGCCATATAAACCGTTCTTGGGTCTTGACTTCTTGAGCCTCTAGAGTGCGCAATTCTTATCCGATTGGAATGAAATTTTGCACGACGTGTTTTGTTCTGATATCCAACAACTGCGCCAAGTATGGTTCAAATCGGTTCATAACCTGATATAGCTGCCATATAAACCGATCTGGGGTCTTGACTTCTTGAGCCTTTAAATTGCGCAATTCTTATCCGATTGGAATGAATTTTTCCACGACGTGTTTTGTTATTATATCCAACAACTGTGCCAAGTATGGTTCAAATCGGTTCATAACCTCATATAGCTGCCATATGAACCGATCTTGGGTCTTGACTTCTTGAGCCTCTAGAGTGCGCAATTCTTACCCGATTGGGAAGAAATTTTGCACGACGTGTTTTGTTATGATATTCATCAACTGAGCCAAGTATGGTTCAAATCGGTTTATAACCTGATATAGCTGCTATATAAACCGATCTTGGGTCTTGACTTCTTGAGCCTCTAGAGTGCGCAATTCTTATCCGATTTGAATGAAATTTTGCACGACGTGTTTTGTTATTATATCCAACAAATGTGTTAAGTATGGTTCAAATCGGTTCATAACCTGATATACCTGCCATATAAACCGAAATGGGATCTTGACTTCTTGACCCCTAGAGGTCGCAATTATTATCCGATATGCCTGAAATTTTGTACGACGGATCCTCTCATGACCATCAACAAATTTGTTTATTATGGCCTGAATCGGTCTATAGCCCGATACAGATCCCATATAAATCGTTCTCTCTATTTTACTTCGTGAGCCCCAATGGGCGCAGTTCTTATACGAATTGGCTGAAATTTTACACAGGTCTCCAACATATAATTTAATTGTGGTCCGAACCGGACCATATCTTGATATCGTTTTAATAGCAGAGCAACTCTTTTCTTATATCCTTTCTTGCCTAAGAAGAGATGCCGGGAAAAGAACTCGACAAATGCGATCCATGGTGGAGGGTATATAAGATTCGGCCCGGCCGAACTTATCACGCTTTTACTTGTTTGCCTTATTGTGGTCCAAACCGGACCATATCTTGATATCGCTCTAATAGCAGAGCAAATCTTTTCTTTTATCCTTTTTTGCCTAAGAAGAGATGCCGGGAAAAGAACTCGACAAATGCTATCCATGGTGCAGGGTATATAAGATTCTGACCGGCCGAACTTAGCACGCTTTTACTTGTTTTTTTTTTTTTTTTTTTTTTGAAAAACTTTCCTATATCTCTTCATTCTGACTCCTGTACATCTCAATTCGCTCACACTCACGTCTTTCCATTTCTTTCTCCTGAATAGACGTTTCTCCTCTCTTCTTTTCTCCCGATACCTCTCCTTCATCTGGCGTGTTACTACTGATTGCAGGGTCGCTCTTTATGCCGCATTCTTGGCTTCGGAGCAAAGAGAGCTTCCTTCATGCAGTTGGATCAGTCGAGTGGAGTATGCCGAAGCCATCTGTTGTGTTTGCAGGTTTTCAATGTCCATCTTCCGTGCAGTGTCAGATCGTACTTTCCTCGCCATGTTCAAACGGTTGCGAACCTTTACTGCAACAAGGTAATGATCCGAATCTATATTCACTCCACGCATCGATCGTACATCTAACACGCTGGATGAAAGACTTCCATCCATCACAACGTGAACATTTTGGTTCCTCGTGTTTTGATCGGGTGACAGCCATGTGGCTTTGTGAATATTTTTATGTTGAAATCTGGTGCTACTAACTACCAAATTTTTTGCGGCGGCGGAATCTAACAGCCTCAACCCATTACCGGACGTTATCTCGTGGAGGCTAAACTTTCCGACTGTTGGACCAAAAATTTCTTCCTTCCCTATCTTCGCATTAAAACCTCCCAGAACGATTTTAATATCATGGGCGGGGTAGCGTTCATATCCTCTCTCTAGGCGCTCGTAGAAAAAATCCTTGGTCTGCTCATGCTTGTCATCAGTCGGGGCTAGGGCACAAATAAGGCCGATTTAAGTACTTGGTCGTATTTATCAACCGATTTCGCTGATATTTCGTAAAATGAGTACCCGAAAATAGTGGGGATCGAACTATATTTACATATAGCTGCCGTATAGACCATTATTCTGTTTTACCGTTTGAGCAGTGAATTGTATAAAACTACTCGACGACCGTGTCTGCTTTAGTACAAATCGGACCATATTTAGATATAGCTGCTTTGTATTTTTTACCGGATTATGACGATAAGTCGTCAATATATATACCCGAGGTGGTGGTCAGTCGGCCCTCCGAACTTAATGCCTTTTTACTTGTTAATATTACAGGCTTTTCTAAAGATAATTTAAGCAATAAATAGTATCGAATGGCATGAGCACCACTGTGCTCCGACTGACTTGGCGTTCTATTTTATTCAACTGCAAATGGCTGTAAACGATAAAAATGTTTTTACGATTATGATAAAATTATGTGATTATTAATTTTTTCCCCTTTTCTATGTTTACGGCTGAGCAAAAAGTTACACCGAACTAAATTCTTTGTAGGAGACATGCGAAGTCAAAGACTTGGCAAATTTCTTGTTACAATATAATTTCGCAATTAATCGCATTTAACACAACCAACATTCCAGCAAGGCAGGCAGCTGAATTTTATTCAATGCATTGAGTGAATGAGCGATAAATGCAATCTGGGCAGCAACTTTGTAAGTTTAGCAACAGAACATGCTCTGCTCGCCAGTGGTACATACTGGCTTTCAGAGTAAGGTGGAAGTGTTTTTTTTTCAGTTTGCGTTTTAATTTAACTCTAATAACCATGCGCCCGAACTTGAATTAAGAGTTTTTTTTTTTCGCCTTCGCATTACAAAAAATAAGGAGGCATACAATTTAACCATTTCTACTGCGTTCATTATTCATATATGGTATACATGGTTGCATGGTCAAAGAAACTTTTCATTTACAGACTTAACTAATCATAAAATTTTAAAATTCATTGCGATAATAAAAATTGTATTCACAAATTTTAGTGCAAATCAGCGAAACTAAATTCCGCTTCTTGATGCAATTAATTCATTCAGCAAAATTTAATCGGCCAAAAAATCTTCAAAGTATCGGCGCATATGACTTACTTCCTTAATGTATTTTAAACACAGAAAAAAATATAGACCTAAATTGACAGAAAAAAACTTTTCAAACAAGGTATAAATTGCTTCAACTATTTATGCCTTACACCACAACTGTGGTACAGGGTATTATAACGTAGTGCATTTGTTTGTAACACCTAAAATGAAAAGAGATATACCCATTGATAAATTTACCGATCAACTCAGAATCACTTTCTGATACGCTTTAGCCTTCGTAGCCGTCCTCCATGTTAATTTGTGTATAAACTAGAGGTCGCAATTTTCGTCTGATAGTCTTTAAATTTGGTACAGACAAGATTTTCAGCCTAGAGACGAAGACTATTCAAATTGTAAAAAGATTTAAATAAATATTTGTTCGTCCGATTTGGCCTAACATTGCAATAGTGTGGTAATGTGTGTAGCTAACTGATTCTGCCGAAATTTGGAAGGAAGGATATTTTCTTGACTTTCCACATTACTGGTGAATTTCATAGAAATCTCGGATCTATCCTTGAGACCTATTACGATGGGGTATATTCAGAAGTGAGAGAATGTATGGACAATGTCTAGTGAAGAATCAATAGAACTCATCGGTGATACACATTTCCCGGAAAATTCTCCAGCGGACAACGTGGCGCCAGAAGAGTTTGTCACTGGTATACATTCGTCGGAGGTTATTAGGGAAATTGAGTCTGAACCAAAATTCCTTTTGGCGATAAGAAGTTTCGACTCTTTAAATCGTCAGGTCTCAATGATGTATCGCCGGTTGAATTACAAGCTGTCTGATAGACTGGTTCCTTGGCAAAGGGAGATATACTCTGCTTGTGTCAGCATGTCATACATACCTGTGGGATGGAGGGGTATGAAGGTCATTTTCATTCCGAAAGCAGGAAAACCATACCATACGAAGGTTTTCGTCCTATTAGTATGCTGCATACTATTGAGTGGCTGATGAAAACATACCTTAGGGCAAAGTACCATGGAGATCGCCATCGACAGCAGCATGCATATAGTAAAGGCAAATCCACTGACAACAGTCCTTCACAACCTAATCGGTTACATAGAGGGTTCTCTCGCTGTCAAGAAATATGCAATGGTAGCATTGAAGGTGCTTTCAATAATGTAAAACCGACGTCAATCATGAATGAGTTGAAGTTTCTAGGCATTAACTCCACCGCAAGAAAATTTATTAATAACTTACTTAATAAAAGATGCATTGCGACAGGCTTGGGATCTGGGATCTAAAAAGATGGGTCAGCAGAGGAACACTTCAAGGTGATGTACTGTCTCATCTACTTTGGAATATAGCCATTAAACATATATTATTGTCTTTGGAAGAAAAATTGGTAAAGGTGGTCGCGTATGCTGATTACGTGGTAATTGCGGTTAGGGGAAGTATCCCAGCACTCTAAGAGATATACTTCAGTAAGCTCTACGTGCAACAGCGAAGTGGACTTGGCGTAGATCCGTTCAAGGCAGAAGAAGTTCTTTTCAGCAGCAGATACAAGATATGGTGTTGTGGTCTGGTGGACGGCGCCTCATAAGTTCACCTACTGTTCAATAGTCAAGTGGATACAAGGGATGGCTTGTTTGTGCATCACAGCCGCACTGAGGACTACACCATCTAATGCACTGAATTTAATACCACATCTAGTGCCTCTTGACATTGGGGCTAGACAAATTGCAGCGACCACTGCCGCGACCATTAGGGAGCTTCGAGTTTGGTCATGTGGCGGCTACGGACATTGTGCTATCTTCGGTACAATGTCCGATGTTCCAGGCAGTGTGGACTACGCCCTACCTGAACCGCTTTTTTATAAAAAGTACTGTACCACTATTCCTGACAGAACCGGTTGGAACTACGATATTCCTGGTAATAGAAGTTGCATAGATTTCTATACGGATGGTTACAAACTAAACAACCAGGTGGGCTTTGGGGTGTACTCTAAAGATCTAGAACTGGTCATGTCGAAAAGGTTACCCGACCGTTGCAGTGTGTATCAAGCGGAGATCCTTGCATTTTGGGAAGTGGTGGAATGGCTAAGTTATAATGTCAAAACAACAAGCAGATATTGAATCCTGTATAACTTATTTCTGAAGACAAAAACCGGCCTCGACTGTCGCAGATCTCTCAACGTGATGGCTGAACAATTCAAAATTCACTTTTTCTGGGTGCCGGGCCACAGAGATATCCTAGGGAATTATAAAGCGGACGAGCTTGCGAGACTAGGAACTACTTTACACATTCCTCTAGCGACATGTAAACTAAGTTTTCGGCAAAAGACCCGAAGGACAACGAATGATAGATGGTCACAAAGAAGTGTCAATGAGCATTCCAAAACTATTTGGCTAGACTTGAAGAGGTCTACCGCTTTGTTGTCATTGGCTGGGACAGACGTCTCAGTCATTGTGTCCGTCATGACAGGTCACTGTCTAATCGTAAAACATGCTGATAGATGAAGGTTGCCAGTAACGATTTTTGCAGAAGCTATGAGGACATCGAAGAGAAGAGACCATAGAACACATTATGTGTGTGTGTCCTGTACTGGCTGTCAGAAGGATTTCCACTTTAAGTTCTCATATACGAACATATTTTTGGGAGCTATCTATATCTGAATTGACTTCGACTTAAATCAGTAAACCTAGTTTAAGTCATAGGATAAGACATTGTGCAAAATTTCGGAAGGATTGGTCAATAAATGCACTTGCAGAGGCTCTAGAAGTCAAATTCATCAAAATGTATATACGGAAGCAATATCTCAATCTGAACCGATTTCGACCAAATTTTACATACATTTAGTTAGTCGTACTTGAAAATTTTGTGTACAATGTTGAGAAAATCGCGCTTGGAAAGGCTGTAGAGCTGAAAATTGGACGGTACATATATATGGGAGTAAAATCTAGATCTGAACCGATTCCTTTGATATACACCCGTTATGCCAATAATCATAAGGGAAACCTCCTTGTCAAATTTTGTGAGTGTCGGATAACAAATGACCACATAATTGCAATATTTGTAAAAATCGGACGAACATATATGTGGAAGCTATATCCAAATCTGAACCGATTTCTTCCATTTTCAATAAGCTTCGTCTCTAGGCCAAAAAAATACCTGTGTTAAATTTGAAGGTGATGGGATGCACTTGTATACAAATTAACATAGCTAACATAGGACATTGCTAAATCGAATCAGAAAGTGACTCTGAGCCGATCGGTATACTTATCAATACGTCAAACTCTTTTCCTTGTGTGTATTACAAATTGACTAATTAATAATACCCTGTACCACAGTAGTGGAGTTGGGTATAAAAACCATTACTTATCTGAGCTTCTGCTAATGGAAAACATTCTTTATTTCACAAACTTCGGTTGATTGGGATTTGGGCATACATTTTTTCTGTGTAAACAGGATCAGGAGCAGGAGTTTACAAATTGCTCAATCGGGAAATTTGTCTCGTAAGAGAAAGCTCTGTTCGGAAATTCGCCACTTTCCTGCAAGCGCAGCAACTCATGTGCTGTTTCTAGTCTTACTGTTTTGATTCGTTGTAAGATCGATTGCCTTTTGGATCTTCTTAGGCTTTACCTTGATCTAGTTTTTATACCCACCACCGAATGGTGGGGGTATATTCATTTTGTCATTCCGTTTGCAACACTAAGACGATCTAGACATGTCCGTCCGTCTGTCTGTTGAAATCACGCTACAGTCTTCAAAAATAGAGATATTGAGCTGAAACATTGCACAGATTCTTTTTTTGTCCATAAGAAGGTTAAATTCGAAGATGGGCTACATCGGACTATATCTTGATATAGCCCCCATATAGACCGATCCGCAGATTTAGGGTCCTAGGACCATAAAAGCCACATTTATTATCCGATTTTGCTGAAATTTGGGACAATGAGTTATGTTAGGCCCTTCGATATCCTTCGTCATTTTTGCCCAGATCGGTTCAAATTTGGATATAGCTGCCATAGAGACCGATCCTCCGATTTAGGGTCTTAGGCCCATAAAAGCCACATTTATTATTCGATTTCGCTGAAATTTGGGACAGTGATTTGTGTTAGGCCCTTCGACATCCTTCGTCAATTTGGTTGACATCGGTCCAGTTTTGGATATAGCTGCCATATAGACCGATCCTCCGATTTAGGGTCTTAGGCCCATAAAAGCCACATTTATTATTTGATTTCGCTGAAATTTGGGACAGTGAGTTGTGTTAGGCCCTTCGACATCCTTCGTCAACTTGGCCCAGATCGGTCCAGTTTTGGATATAGCTGCCATATAGACCGATCCTCCGTTTTAGGGTCTTAGGTCCATAAAAAGCGCATTTATTGTCCGATGTCGCCGAAATTCAGGACAGTGAGTTAAGTTAAGCCCCTCGACATGCTTCTGCATTATGGCACAGATCGGTCCCCATTTGGATATAGCTGCCATATAGACCGATCTCTCTGTTTGGTTTGAGCCCATAAAAGGCGCTTCGCCCCAATTTGGGACAGTGTGTTGTGTTGGCCCTTCGACATCCTTCTTCAATTTCACTCAGATCGGTCCAAAACACCCCTAAATCGGACATATTTACCGACCATGGCTATATGGGTCTCAAATGAAAGGCATTTGCGAGTAGAATACGAATCTGATATCCAAATGTGAGACCACGTTTCTGGGGGGTGGACCCCTTCCCCAAAACACCCCCAAACAGCACTTATTTACTGACCATGGGAATATGGGGCTTAAATAAAATGTATTTGAGTGTAGAATACGAATCTGATATCCAAATATGAGACCAAGCGCTTGGGTGGCCGCCTCTCCTCAAAAACATCCCCCAAAGGGACAAATTTACGACCATAGCCATATGGGGCTCAAATGAAAGGTCTTTGGGAGTAAAGCACGAACCTGATATCAATATTTGGAAAAAGTGTCTATGGGGCCACCCCCAACCTCACAACATCACCCAAATAGGAAGTATTTGCTGAGTCTTGCAATATGAGGCTCAAATAGGAGGGTTTTTAAAGTGGAGCACGAATCCGATATATATTTTCATCCGCCCATCCCCCAAAAAACCCCCCAAGCCGGTCATGTTTGCCGACTATAGAAATATGGGGCTCAAATTAAAGGTATTTGAGAGTAGACCACGTATCTTATATCAACATTACGGACCAACTGTCTAGGGGACGTCCCACCACCATAACAACCCCCAAATAGGCAGTATTTGCTCACCAAGACAATTTGGGTCGTAAAGAGAGTGGAACTAAATATTTATAGTTTTTAGGGCCAATACCGCAAACCGGACATATTTGCTGACTTTAGCAATAAGGATTTTAAATGAGACTTGAATCCAATTTTGAGGCCAATGGCAATATGGGGTTCAAATAAATGATGTATAGATATATGAGAATAGAGCACGTTGCTGATATATTTCCCATGCTTAGTGTTTGGGCGACCACCCCAATCCCCAAAACACCCCTAAATCGGCCATATTTACCGACCATGTCAATGTGGAGCTTAAATGAAAGGTTTTTGGGGGTAGAGCAAGAATTGATACCCACTTTCGGGACAAATTTTCTGGGGGTCAACCCCTTTCCCAAAATATTGGGTTCAAATATATGATATTTAGATATATGAGAATAGAGCACGTTACTAATATATTTTCCGGGCTTAGTGTTTGGAGGAACACCTCAATCCCCAAAACACCCCTAAATCGGTCATATTTACCGACAATGACAATGTGGACCTAAATTAAAAGTATTGGGTGGTAGAGTAAGAATTGATACCCACTTTCGGGACCAATTTTCTGGGGGCCAACCCCTTTCCCAAAATATCCCACAAGCAACAATTTTTTAGTGACCATCGCAAAATGGGGCTCAAATAAAAGTATTTGGGAGTAGAATACGAATTTGGTATCCAAATTCAGGACCATGTATTTAGGGCATCACGCCTTCCCCAAAACACCCCGCAAAGGGTAGTATGTGTTATTTAAGATTAGAAAACGATTTGATAACCTATTTTGGGCCATGTGTTTGGGGGACCCCTCATCGTGTAAACTCCCCTAAACCAATGGCAATGTGGGGTTTAAATAAATGGTATTTGAAACGAAGAGCACGATGCTGATATGTTTTAGGGCCAAGTGCCTGGGGGACCACCTCACCCCCGAAAACACCCCTAAATCAGATATCATGAGAGTAGCGGGCTGAAATAAAGAATTTTAAGAATGGAGTACGCCTTACATCCAAACTAAAATTCGTATACCAACAAAGATCATATGGGATTCGAACAAAGGCACTTATATTGTTAAACAATTAGTCAAGCGATATACTATATTCGTAGCATGGTATTTCACTAAAAGCACTTTAATTGTCGAAAATAAATATTCCAAGGAAACTTTTGTTCCATATAAAGTACAAGGAGGCGCAGCGAAGCGGTCCCAGTCAGCTAGTCATTATATATATTTAGCATTTTGATGCGTAGTGAGTTTTATTCCATTTCAGGTGTTGTTGCATTTTTTGGACCACCTACAGGCGTTTTGCCAACGCTACCGTTTTTATACCCACCACCGACGGATGGGGGTATATTCATTTTGTCGTTCCGTTTGCAACACATCGAAATATCCATTTCCGACCCTATAAAGTATATATATTCTTGATCAGCGTAAAAATCTTAGACGATCTAGACATGTCCGTCCGTCTGTCTGTTGAAATCACGCTACAGTCTTCAAAAATAGAGATATTGAGCTGAAACTTTGCACAGATTCTTTTTTTGTCCATAAGCAGGTTAAGTTCGAAGATGGGCTATATCGGACTATATCTTGATATAGCCCCCATATAGACCGATCCGCCGATTTAGGGTCTTAGGCCAATAAAAGCCACATTTGTAATCTGATTTTGCTAAAATTTGGGACAGTGAGTTGCGTTAGGCCTTCGACATCCTCCGCAAATTTGGCCCAGATCGGTTCAGATTTGAATATAGCTGCCATATAGACCGATCCTCCGATTTAGGGTCTTAGGCCCATAAAAGCCACATTTATTATCCGATTTTGCTGAAATTCGGGACAGTGAGTTGTCTTAGGACCTTCGACATCTTCCGTCAATATGGCTCAGATCGTTTCAGATTTGGACATAGCTGCCATATAGACCGATCCTCCGATTTAGGGTCTTAGGCCCATAAAAGCCACATTCATTATACGATTTTGCTGCAATTCGGGACAGTGAGTTGTGTTAGGCCCTTCGACATCCTCCGTCAATATGGCCCAGATCGGTTCAGATTTGGATATAGCTGCCATATAGACCGATCCTCCGATTTAGGGTCTTAGGCCCATAAAAGCTACATTTATTATCCGATTTCGCTGAAATTTGGGACAGTGAGTTGTGTTAGGCCCTTCTCCCTCATTTTGGCTTAGATCGATCAAGATTTGCATATAGCTGCCATATAGACCGATCTCTCGATTTAAATTCTTGGCCCCATAAAAGTTTATTTATTAGATATAACTACTAAAAAGACCAATATTTTGTTATACACAATTAAACAATGACTTGTCCAAATTGGATCATATTTCGATATAACTGCTATGTGACATAAATGTGCAATTTTCACCGAATTTTGATGAAAGGTGGTTTACATATATACCCGAGGTGGTAGGTATCCAAAGTTCGGCCCGGCCGAACTTAACGCCTTTTTACTTGTTATTATAATGATTTATGGTGCGGTACACAAACATTACATTACAAACATAAAAAGCGTATTGTAGTGAATAAAAAGGACGAAGTTTAAAATCCGGCTTTTTGCGGATTTCAATGATGTATTATTAGTTTAAAAATTCGGGATTGTAAAATGTGAAATCCAATAACGATGCCAAGAAAAGTCAGAATCGTTCCAAAATTTCCTATTGCTCCCATATAAACCGGTTATCATATTTGGTTCTTCATCCCATTTTATTTTCAATTCGAATGAAATTTTAGCTGTGACGTTCATATGACTTTGAATATCCTATTATGCTCTTATTTCTCCTTTTTTATGTAAATGGTTGTACACATTCATTTAATTAATAAAAAAATATTTCCTCACTTTTAACACAATATTACAGAAATTAGTTGCAATGCGCCTTATACACTGCCCTTAAACTTCTGCCACAAATGTTAACCATTAAACCATCAACAATTTTCAGCATGTTTCTTGAAGTCGACCAGATGGACTGTCCGAAGAGTTGCAGAGGTATACTGGTTTTGTAGATCTTTGCCGCAAGCTATATCCGTATTTCACACCCCACTTCAAACTCCGTGATGGTATAATGCATTCATGCCTATCAAAAAGGCAAGCATTAAGGCAATGATACCCGCTGTGATCTAACACTGTATGCTTACGGAATTTTGTAAAATGGAAATGGGGAAACAAAGGCACATCGGAACAAGGAGGAAATAATGGAAAGATCGGTTGAGGGTGAATCATATATTGAAGCATAACCAAAACGACACTTGCTCACCTAAAATGTATGAATACTCTTTCAAAATGGATCAATTAGGTTTTAAACGAGTTTGTCAGGCAAGAAATAGTAGCCATTGCAATAATTTTTACATCATACACTACCATGCAGTAACATCCAGTAGAAAGAGAAATAGAGCCAATGATATGTATACCGATTGGCTTAGAATCCCTTACTGAATCTATTTAGCAATGTCCGTCCGTCTGTTCATGTTAACTTTTGTATAAAGTACAGGTCACAATTTTCAACCGATCGTCGGCAAATCGGACACACACATTGTTTTTGGCGTAGAGACGAAGCCTATTGAAATTGGAAAAAAAACTGTTTTAAATTTGGATAAAGCTCCATATATATGTTCGTCCGATTTCCAGCAATAAAGCAATAAAATGGTAATTTACATTCAAAAAATTTTGAACTTCAACACTACTTAAAATGAATGCAATTTAGGAAATAAGGAACTTCCTATGGCGCTAAAGAATAATATGCTCGTTGCGAGTTCAACAATTTCTTTATAGCTACATAGTATTAGTCCACTTTCAACTTCCCACAGGTAAAATATGAACTAAAGAGCATTGAAAATAAAAGATAACATTATTAAAAACAAGTAAGAGGGTGCTAAGTTCGGCCGGGCCGAATCTTATATACCCTCCACTATTGATCGCATTTGTCGAGTTCTATCCGCGGTATCTCCTTTTAGACAAACATAGAATATTGAATAAAAACTGTGAACTGCTATTGGAGCTATATCAAGTTAAAATCCGATTCGGACCATAAATGAGTGCTGAACATTGTAGAAATCATTGTGTAATATTTAAGTTCATGGGGATAAGAATTGCGCCTTGTAGGGGCTCAAGAAGCAAAATCGGGAGATTGGTTTGTATGGGAGCTGTATCAAGCAATTGATCGAATTAGACAATATTAGACACGTATATTGAGGGTCATAAGAGAAACCTCTATTGGCTCAAGAAGTCAAGATCCAAGATCGGTTTATATGACAGCTATACCAGATTATGAAACGATTTGAATCATACTTGGCACAGTTGTTGGAAGTGATATCAAAGCACTACGTGCAAAATTTCAATAAAATCGGTTAAGAATTGCGCCCTTTAGAGGCTCAAGAAGTCAAGATCCAAGATCGGTTTATATGGCAGCTATATCAAAACATGGACCGATCTGGCCCATTTACAATACCAACCGATCTACACTAATAAAAAGGACTTGTGCAATGTTTTAAGCGTCTAGCTTTACTCCTTCGAATGTTAGCGTGCTTTCGATAGACAGACGGACGGACGGGCGGACTTAAAATGAAGTGACGATCAACAATTTATATACTTTATAGGGTCTTAGACGCATATTTCGAGGTGTTACAAAAAGAATGACGAAATTATTGGGGTGCCCAAACAGGTAATTGCGGATTTTTCATATAGTCGGCGTTGACAAATTTTTTCACAGCTTGTGACTCTGTAATTGCATTCTTTCTTCTGTCAGTTATCAGCTGTGACTTTTAGCTTGCTTTAAAAAAAAAACAAGTAAAAAGGCGTTAAGTTCGGCCGGGCCGAACTTTGGATGCCCACCACCTCGGATATATATCTCTGAACCACCTTTCCTCAAAAACCGGTGCAAAATTCATACCTTATGCCCCATAGCAGCTATATCAATATATATTCCGATTTGAACCAGATACTAATAAGTAAAAGTTATTGTTCAATTGTATATAACAAAATATTGGTCTTTTTAGCAGTTATATCTAAAAATAAACCGATCTGAACTATATACGACACGGATGTCGAAAAGCATAACATAAGTCGGTGTATCAAATTTCAGTGCAATCGGATTAAAAATGCGCCTTTTATGGGGCCAAGATTTTAAATCGAGAGATCGGTTTTTATGGCAGCTATATGCAAATCTTGATCGATTGCAGAAATATGTGGAGAGGCTTAACTTAACTCTTTGTCCCAAATTTCGGCAACATCGGACAATAAATGCGCTATTTATGGCCCTAAAACCTAAACCGACATATCGGTCTATATGGCAGCTATATCCAAATCTGGACCGATCTGACGGAGGATGTTGAAGGGCCTAATACAACTCACTGTCCCAAATTTTCGCAAAATCGGGTAATAAATGTAGCTTTTATGGGCCTATGACCCTAAATCGGAGGATCGGTCTATATGGCAGCTATATCCAAATCTAAACCGATCTGAGCCATATTGACGGAGGATATCGGAGGGCCTAACACAACTCACTGTCCCAAATTGCAGCAAAATCGGATAATGAATGTGGCTTTTATGGGCCTAAGACCCTAAATCGGAGGATCGGTCTATATGGCAGCTATATCCAAATCTGAACCGATCTGAGCTATATTGACGGAGGATGTCGAGGGGCCTAACACAACTCACTGTCCCAAATTTCAGCAAAATCGGATTATAAATGTGGCTTTTATTGGCCTAAGACCCTAAATCGGCGGATCGGTATATATGGGGGCTATATCAATGTATAGTCCGATATAGCCCATCTTCGAACTTAACCTGCTTATGGACAAAAAAAGAATCTGTGCAAAGTTTCAGCTCAATATCTCAATTTTTGAAGACTGTAGCGTGATTTCAACAGACAGACGGACGGACATGTCTAGATCGTCTTAGATTTTTACGCTGATCAAGAATATATATACTTTATAGGGTCGGAAATAGATATTTCGATGTGTTGCAAACGGAATGACAAAATGAATATACCCCCATCCGTCGGTGGTGGGTATAAAAAGTGTAAAAAAAGTATATTTGATTAAAGTTCATTCTAAGCTTTATTAAAAATGCATTTACTTTCTTTAAAAAATCAGCAATTACTTTTTGGGCAACCAAATAGTATACCCCCAGACTGTAGCGTGATTTCAACAGACAGACGGACGGACATGTCTAGATTGTCTTGGAATTTTAAATATATACTTTATAGAGTCGGAAATGGATATTTCGATCTGCTGCAAACGGAATGACAAAATGAGTATACTCCAACCCTTCGGTGGTGGGTATAAAAAGTAGAACAGTTCCATCTGAGGTGGAGAACATCCATACACCGATACATCCGAGACAACGACAGTTTCGTGTGGTTCAAGGACTGATGGCAACATCAGTCCATTTTTTTCAGAGATGACCCTGAAGGAATCGGTATCGTCAAAGGCAGCAGTGCCAAATTTTAGTTTTACTTAAAAAGGGAATGACACTGTTGCAAACTTGAGTGTTATTAATAAAAGCAAATAAAAGATTGCTAAGTTCGGCCGGGCCGAATCTTATATACCCTCCACCATGGATCCCATTTGTCGAGTTCTTTTCCCGTCATCTCTTAGGCAAAAAAGGATATAAGAAAAGATTTGCTCTGCTATATGGTCCGGTTTGAACGACAATTAAATTATATATTGGAGACCTGTGTAAAATTTCAGAAGTAAAATAGAGATCGATTTATATGGGAGCTGTATCAGGCTATAGACCGATACAGACCATAATAAACACGTATGTTGATGGTCATGAGAGAATCCGTCGTACAAAATTTCAGGCAAATCGGATAATAATTGCGACACTTAGAGGCTCAAGAAGTCAAGATACCAGATTGGCTTATATGGCAGCTATATCAGGTTATGAACCGATTTGAACCTTTTTTGATACAGTTATTGAAAGTAAGAATAAAATAGGTCATGCAAAATTTCAGCCAAATAGGAAAGGAATTGCGCCCTCTAGAAGCTCAAGAAGTCAAGTCCCAAGATCTGTTTATATGACAGCTATATCAGGTTATAAACCGATTTGAACCATACTTGGCACAGTTGTTGGATATCATAACAAAATACTTCGTTCAAAATATCAGCCCAATAGGAGAGGAATTGCGCCCTCTAGAGGCTCAAGAAGTCAAGTCCCCAGATCTGTTTATATAACAGCCATATCAGGTTATGAACCGATTTGAACCATGCTTGGCACAGTTGTTTGGATATGGTAAGAAAACACGTTGTGGAAAATTTCATTCCAATCGGATAAGAATTGCGCAATCTAGAGGCTCAAGAAGTCAAGACCCAAGGTCAATTTATATGGCAGCTATATCAAAACATGGACTGATATGGCCCAATTACAATCCCAACCGACCTACACTAGCAGGAAGTATTTGTGCAAAATTTCAAGCTAGCTTCGGCTAGCTGTACTCCTTCGAAAGTTAGCGTGCTTTCGACAGACAGACGGACGGATATGGCTAGATAGAGGTAAAATGTCATGACGATCAAAAATATATTTACTTTTTGAGGTCTCAGAGGAATATTTCGAGGAGTTACAAACAGAATGACGAAATTAGTATACGCCCATCCTATGGTGGAGGGTACAAAACACTACGTTTCAAAAAATCACCGATTGTAAGGCTAAGGTGATATGGTTAATTTTTTTTTTTTTTTTTTTTTTGTATCGAGTTTAAGTAAACCTTAAAATAGTGAATTATTTGTTTTAGGAAATTCGTTGTTTTAAGAAAGAAACGGAAGAACTTAACTATAAACAAACACTACAATAGCATATGCCCTTAATTGTATTACAGCGACGAATTGTGCCGCATGTAGGGCATGGCAAATGCATTAAACGCAAACTCAATAAACGAAAATGCACTTAAGAGAAGATGCAGTCCTGTTTTCAAACTGATGCACTCCCTTCTGAAAAGTAAAAAATTCTAACATTTGAATAATTAATGGATTTTTTTGTTCTTTGCAATTTCAAACCAATAGCAGTTGGTTTCCTAGCTTCGAACGACAAAAAAAGAAATTGAAAATCCTTTTAACAAAAAAGTGAACAAAAGCCATATGCTCTCAAATCGATGACAATACATAAAAAAAGCCGTCAAGTAATTGTTTTGCAATTAATCATTACGAACGGTTGCTGAACAGAGCTGTACAACAATGTCCTTCTCTGCTGGCCATTGTCTTCTATGGGGCAATTTTGCTTGGTTTAATAGTTTCAAAATATTGGAAGATATTATCGAAGCTATTGAGGCATCATTAACCGAACCAAGAAACTACAGAAGGAAATGCGGATGGCTCATTTTGCCAAGTCATTGAGGATATTTTTGAGATCTGACGAAAATGATCCCCGTCTTGTTGTTTTCGGTCTTCACTCACTACAACTGTCACTAGAAAAATAAATGGAGGGGTAGAGCAATTACAATTTCGCACCTTAATGATTTGCTTGCTGCCGCTGTGTTTTTATTGGTATCTGCCTTTAGGGCCTTCTGTTTCTTTGTTTTTTTTTTTTTTTTTTGACTTACCATTATACCAAAAATGAAAGGACATTCACAGGCATCGTTAGTACATTAGTTTTTGTTGTGTTTTTTTTTGTTTTTCTTGTGGTTATAGGTGCGCCCTGCTGTTGTTTTTATTTCACAGTTTCTTTGCCATCGCATTGTTTTGCTCTAACAAAAATAATTGGTTTTGGGCGTTTAATCTTGTTAAGCAGGATTAGTTTTACAAGTGCCATAGATAATTCCCTCGACTAGACCAGAGACGACACTCTGTTCACTACCTGTGAATATGGGTGGTTACCGTCTCATGCTTGAGTTTGCCAAGAGCTCTGGGAAGTTGCAAAGTATTTGAGAATAAATGTTTGAAGAGCTCACCTCTGCGACCGAATACAAGATTAACTTTTAGTTAATCCTGGCGCCATCATTAGTACAAATGTTTTGAGGTGTTTGAAAACATTCGTTGTTTGTATCTTTGGGAAATAAAGAGTTAATTTTTATACCCTCCACCATAAGATGGGGGGTATACTAATTTCGTCATTCTGTTTGTAACTACTCGAAATATTCGTCTGAGACCCCATGAAGTATATATATTCTTGAACGTCGTGACATTTTATGTCGATCTAGCCATGTCCGTCCGTCTGTCCGTCCGTCCGTCCGTCCGTCCGTCCGTCCGTCCGTCCGTCTGTCTGTCGAAAGCACGCTAACTTCCGAAGGAGTAAAGCTAGCCGCTTGAAATTTTGCACAAATACTTCTTATTAGTGTAGGTCGGTTGGTATTGTAAATGGGCCATATCGGTCCATGTTTTGATATAGCTGCCATATAAACCGATCTTGGGTCTTGACGTCTTGAGCCACTAGAGTGCGCAATTCTTGTCCGATTGGAATGGAATTTCGCACGACGAGTTTTGTTATGATACCCAACAACTGTGCCAAGTATGGTTCAAATCGGTCCATAACCTGATATAGCTACCATATAAACCGATCTTGGGTCTTGACTTCGTGACCCTCTAGAGGGCACAATTCTTATCCGATTTGAATGAATTTTTGCACGAAGTATTTCGTTATGATATCCAACAACTGTGCCAAGTATTGTTCAAATCGGTTCATAAACTGATATAGCTGTCATATAAACAGATCTGGGGATTTGATTTCTTGATCTTCTAGAGGGCGCAATTCCTATCCGATTTGGCTGAAATTTTGCATGACGTATTTTATTTTTACTTTCAACAACTGGGTCAAATAAGGTTCAAATCAGTTCATAACCTGATATAGCTGCCATATAAACCGATCTGGGATCTTGACTTCTTGACCCCTAGAGGTCGCAATTATTATCCGATATGCCTGAAATTTTGTACGATGGATCCTCTCATGACCATCAACAAACGTGTTTATTATGGTCTGAATCTGTCTATAGCCCGATACAGATCCCATATAAATCGTTCTCTCTATTTTACTTCGTGAGCCCCAATGGGCGCAATTCTTAAACGAATTGGCTGAAATTTTACACAGGCCTCCAACATATAATTTAATTGTGGTCCGAACCGGACCATATCTTGATATCGTTTTAATAGCAGAGTAACTCTTTTCTTATATCCTTTTTTGCCTAAGAAGAGATGCCGGGAAAAGAACTTGACAAATGCGATCCATGGTGGAGGGTATATAAGATTCGGCCCGGCCGAACTTAGCACGCTTTTACTTGTTAAAATTTTAATTTTTTAACTGTAGGAAATGACAATCGGTTGTTAATTTGGATGGCCGAGTTTTCAAATAGGTAAAGGGTGATTTTTTTGAGGTTAGGATTTTCATGCATTAGTATTTGACAGATCACGTGGGATTTCAGACATGGTGTCAAAGAGAAAGATGCTCAGTATGCTTTGACATTTCATCATGAATAGACTTACTAACGAGCAACGCTTGCAAATCATTGAATTTTATTACCAAAATCAGTGTTCGGTTCGAAATGTGTTCATTCACCGTAACGTTGCGTCCAACAGCATCTTTGAAAAAATACGGTCCAATGATTCCACCAGCGTACAAACCACACCAAACAGTGCATTTTTCGGGATGCATGGGCAGTTCTTGAACGGCTTCTGGTTGCTCTTCACTCCAAATGCGGCAATTTTGCTTATTTACGTAGCCATTCAACCAGAAATGAGCCTCATCGCTGAACAAAATTTGTCAAAATTTGAACACATTTCGAACCGAACACTGATTTTGGTAATAAAATTCAATGATTTGCAAGCGTTGCTCGTTAGTAAGTCTATTCATGATGAAATGTCAAAGCATACTGAGCATCTTTCTCTTTGACACCATGTCTGAAACCCCACGTGATCTGTCAAATACTAATGCATGAAAATCCTAACCTCAAAAAAATCACCCTTTATTTAGAATTAAAGGTATTTAGTATTATGAATTAAAGATTGAGGGAGCGCTTATCGTGGCGAAAGCCTGCATCACCAACCTAAACTTAATCGGGCGGGATTTCTATGCGTCCATCAATATCCCACATAAAATTTCAACCAAATCGAGAAAAAGTTATGGCAACTCAATAATCAAATCTTAAGATCGTTTTAAATGGAGCCTATACCAATTTTTAGACCAAACAGATCTGCTGTTGGTGTTATTGTTGGAGGGCATAAACATACTTCACGTACCAAATTTCAATCATCAGTTTTTTGTCCTTTGACGCTTCTAATAAAAACGGTGGATCGGTTTACATGAGGGCTTTATCCATTTATGAACCGATCTGATGCGCAGTTAGTGTAAATGTTGGAGGGTAAAATTGTACATTATATTAGAAATTTCAATCAAATCGAATAAAAACTGAGGTTTCTAGAGGTTCAAGAAATCAAATCAAGGCATCGGTTTATATGGGAGCTATATCTAAATCTGAACTGATTTACGTTGTTATTAATATAACTACGAAAAATGTCAAGCATATTGCTTCACTCGACAGGCGGACAGGTAGACTGCAAGTCGATGTCAGCCAGTCGGTAGGCAAGCCTTATCAACAGGTTTAATGAATATCAGGTTGTTCTTAACAAGCGCAGGGATAGCCGATGAGTTGCTTTTAACTTATTTTAACAATACTGTTTTGCTCTCTTAAAGTTCAATCTTCCATTTTTATACACACAAACATACGATGGGTTATCCTGTCCTTGTCATTCTGTTTGTATTCGTAACACCATGAAATATAGATTTGCAACCTTATAAAGTTTACATATATATTCTTGACCGCCCTGTCATTCTTCGCCGATCTAGTCTTTTCCGTTCGTCTGCGCAAATCACGATAACTGTCGAACTAATTACAAATGGACCATATTGGTTTAGATTTAGATACAGCCCATAAAAGGAGGTCCTTCGATTTGATATTTCGAGCCCCTAAATGTCGCAATTGCTATAAGATTTTGCCTCAATTTTGCACGTAGTGTTCTGTAACAACTTCTAATAAACATGCCAAGTACGGTTCAATTCGGTTTATAACCTGATTAGGGTGTACACACGATTAACCGTATTTCGATTATTCGTGAGCTTTCATATAATGACTCGGAAGTGTTGGATGACCACTGCTTCTCTGATCACGTCATATTAGTTTCAGCCTTGGGAAAAATACTGCAGAAGTTGTCCCTTGGCTAAGTCGGATAGGGATAAATGTGTGTACCTAAACACATTCTGCACAACTATCCCTTCTAGACCAGACATCGAAGTGGAAACTGCGGAGGACATAGACATTATAATCAAGCGGATCACGAAGATCAAGCTTGTGTCATCATGTCCTAGAGTCAAGCCAAGGGGCAAATAGCGACCATCGTGGTATACCCCAGAACTGGTTTGTCTAAGGAATACCTGCAGAAAACTCTTCAACAGGGCGAATCACCACAAGAAAACCACACGATTAGGTCGTCTATAAGGATGAGCTAACAACATACAAGGGCGAGCTGAGAAAGGCAGAGAACAAATCCTGAGCGGAATTCTGCAGCTCTGTGGAGGATACATCTGAGGCTCCTAGGCTAAGAAAGATCCTATTCTTGAAACCTATTACGGTAGGATACATTCAGAAATCAGAAAATGAATCAACAAAATCTAGTGAGCAAACTCTAGAATTACTCATTGATACACATTTCCTGGGAAACTCTCCAAGGGAGGTTATAGGGGAAATTGTGTCTGAGTCGAAAATCCTTTGGACGATAAAATGATTTGGCTTCTTAAAGTTGCCAACCCCAGATGATGTATCACCGGTTGAATAACAAGCTGTGTCTGATAGACTGGTTTCTTGGCTTAGGGAGATATACTCTGCTTGTATCAGCATGTCATTTATACCTGTGGGATGGAGGGACCGGAAGGTCAGATTCATTCCGAAAGCGGGAAAACCTTACCACACGATGGCGAAAGATTTTCGTCCAATTCAAATCAAATCTGTCATCCTCTATGCTGAAGACTCTTGAGAGGTTGATAGAAACATACCTTAGGGCAAAGATCCCTGGAGATCGCCTGTCTCGGCAGCAGCATGCATATAGTAAAGGCAAATCCACTGAAACAGTCCTTCACGACCTAGTCGTCTAAATAGATTGTTCTTTCGCTGTCAAGGAATATACAATGGTAGCATTTCATGACATTAAACGTGCTTTCAATTATGTAAAACCTACGGCAATCATGAACGAGCTGAAGTTTCTAGCCAACAACATTGCAGTAAGAAAGTTAGTTAATAACTAACTTACTAACTGAAGGCTTGGATCTAAAAAGATGGGTCAGCAGAGGAACATCTCTCCTTTACTTTGGAATACAGTCATTAAAAATATATTATTGGCTCTGGAAGAAAAGGGTTTAAAAGGGGTAGCGTATGCTGATGGCGTGGCTATTGCGTTTGGGGTGAAATTTCCAAGCTTTCTAAGAGTGCTTCAGGAAGTTCTACGTTCGTCAGTGAAGTGGGCTACCGTTAATGGTCTAGGTGTAAATCCGTGCATAAGTAGTTCTTTTCAGCAGGAAATATAAGTTACCCAGATTGGCACCTGTCTCCTTGGGAGGAGAGAATGTTCCATTTACTGACAGAGCAGAATACCTGGTTGTTGGGCTGGGCAGGAAATTGAACTTTAAATCACAAATTTTGAAAAGGGCAAGAAAGGCAACTCTTGCCTTATATAGCTGCAAGAGAGCGATTGGCAAGAGTTGGGGGGCTTTAACCGCGGTTCTTGCACTGGGTATATACTGCAGTTGTCTTTTTTGTGAACATTCCAAAATTATGTGGCCAAATCTAGACTTGAAGAGGTCTACCGACAGACGTGTCTGTCATTGTGTCCATCATGACAGGTCACTGTATGATCGCAAAAAAATATGCTGACTGACTGAAGGTTCCAAGTAATGACTGTGAGGACATCGAGGATGAAACGTCTATAGAACATTTTGCGTGTATGTGTCCCGCACTGGCAGTCAGAATAAGCTCCACTTTAGGTTCTCATTTCTTTGATAACTTTTCTGATTTGGTGGATGTTAACATCCGCAAGTTTTTGAGTTGTTTTAACCGATCTGGATGGTTCAACGGTAGGAACTAGAAGGCATCTTCCTTCGTCTGTCCCTAAGTGAGTCTGATGAACCTTAACCTTATACATTTCTCTTATAAACACATCCCGATTTGACATCTGACGACTCTGGAAGCCGTATTTGGCTCAAATTTTGCACTTAGTACCTTGACATTTGTAACCCCTGGAAGTAGCAATAGTTATCCGGTTTGGCTGAAATTTTTGCACGAAGTACTCCATAGACGGAAGGACGGACATGGCTAGTTCGACTCAGAATATGAAGAATATATATACTTTATGGGGTCACTATTTCGAGGTGTTACAAACTGAATGATTATGGTGGTGGGTGCAAAAATCGAAATCTGATCAGATTTTATCCAAATGGCTTGAAATTATTAGGTTCGTGTAGTGCGTTTATGTGCTTCAACGTACACATTAAATAATAAGTCCATAAACAGATACAGCTCTCACAGATTTCCTGATAGACTTCTGAACCCCCAAGAAGTTTAAACTTTTTTCCTATTTGATTGCAGTGTTCTACTGGTCCGCAGAGAGTTGCAGAATAGGTGCCTGATGATCAATCGGTCTATGCAATAGACAAAATTCTACTGGACCGCTGAGGTCATCATCAGGAAGATCATTATAAGGTACTTCCCTGTGAGACACCAGAAGAAACAATGAAATGCTTTGAGAAAGACCCATTGAGCGGTACTATCTGGGTACGACTCCCCAAGTAGAATGATATCCAATCTAGAAGAGCCGTCGGAAACCCAATATCATGGAATTAAAGAAGCAGAAGCCTGTGTATCACAATATCAAAAACCTTGCTACAATCGATAAAAATAACATCCGTCTGTTTCCCATTGACAAAACCCCTATGAACGTGACATACAAATTCCAAAACCGTGGTGAAAAGGTTAAATGTGATATTCTTTGAGAAAAAAAAAGTTCGAAAAGCTTCTTAATGGCACTCAACTTTGCAATACAAAATATCTATTAGTGAACTAAAAAAAGTCGGCGGGATTGGTCAATAAAAACATATCGCCCTCTTATGATTCGAGAGATGAACCGGTTTTTTGAGCACGTATTCTTCTTATCTTCATATCACGAAATTAGTTCCATAAATAGATATAACTTCCATGCGTATATAAACCGGTCCCTTGATACGAAATCTTGGGAGCAAAATTGTTAACCGATTTGATTTTTATCAAACTATTGGGTTGCCCAAAAAGTAATTGCGGATTTTTTAAAAGAAAGTAAATGCATTTTTAATGGAATTTAGAATGAACTTTAATCAAATATACTTTTTTTACACTTTTTTTCTAAAGCAAGCTAAAAGTAACAGCTGATAACTGACAGAAGAAAGAATGCAATTACAGAGTCACAAGCTGTGAAAAAAATTTTCAACGCCGACTATATGAAAAATCCGCAATTACTTTTTAGGCAACCAATAATTAAAACATGAACTAAATTAGGTTAATGTGGCAGTTGCATATATACAAATATGGACCTAGTCTTGATTGAACAGATCCAAAATTAGTGGAGTAGGGTAAAAACGCTAATAAACAATAGAATGCCAGAAAGGCATCACTAAATCGTCTAAGATTATTACTACGATCCAGAATATATATACGCTTTTAATGGCTGAAGATTCACATCTATTGGCCAACGTTTAAATATCTTGCTATATCTCCTACAATGTATTGAGCACTTTCAAATCCAATCAATTAAAAGGACATTAATAAGTATTCACGTCCAAATAGGACAAATTACAATCGAACCATTGTCTAAATTATTGCTAAATTATGACCTTTAAGCTATTTCATTGTTCATAATGAAATGTTCTTGGGAGACCCTTCACATTTTCGCAAGTTCCAAATGACACGTAGAAATCTTAAATTACACTTGATTGCTGAGAGAATGAAATCGAATGGAAGGAAAAAAATAATAAATATTAAAACTAAAAAGTGAGCACAACTCACATTGCCAACATTTAATTTCCAATCCACTGCAAATCGCAAATGATCAGTAATTTCCGATTTATCAACGGTTGCATGCTGGGTTACTACCTATAAAATTAAAAACCAACCAAAAAAAGAAAAAAAAACAATATTCGGGCATTGGCATATCAAAATGTTTGCCATCAATGTAGTCAATTTTGTAGTTATAACCGATTGCTGGGGTATTTGGCATAGTCCAGAGGACACTGCGATCTCCAGTGATCTTACAAATTGTAGGGGTTTTTCGACAATGATTGTCAAAACGTGACGTTAGATATCGACAATTTGGAATCTTTTGCCATGTTTTCCAATGATCTCCAGACAAAAATGCCTGACTGCGAGTGGACGTATCTTTGAGTGGCATTGCAAAATTACATGTTGTGAAATTCATTTTATTTAGTCGACAATCAAATATGGCTCTTTTTGGATAGGAAATCGTTTTAAGTGCCACAGCAGAGAGTCATTGAACGTCGTCAATCGTTCCTCGGTTACCGTTAAAATTGGAATGAAAGCTTTTAAGTTTTTAAGCAGATCCATATCAGCAACGGCCAACTGCATTTACCAGACAGTTTTGTTGAGCGATGAATTATGCCCGATTTCCACATTGACTGATTTTGGCCACAATGGCGTATTGTCTTTTATTGCAGCCATTTCGATGAAGTATAATAGCCTGCTGTATGGCTTATTAGGGGTGCCAAAGCGTTGAATGTTTTTGCACAGAAAACTGGGATTTGCAAATTGCAATGAAAAAGGTATATGCACAATCGTAATTAAAGCGCCCTTTGGAGGCTTTGGATCCTATATCAGGAAATCGGTCCATCTAGTAGCTATATTCGAATAGGGTCTGAGCTGGAACCTATTTGGTTCGGTTTTCGGAGGCTTAATACAGTTCAAAATTTTAGTGAAATTGGGTAATATAATGTCCAGTTAAATAGGTCTAAGACCCTTTACCGCGAGATAGGTCTATATGTCAACTATGTCTTAGTATAATCTGGTTGGCAACAGAATTGACAACGATTTTGAGGGGCTGAGTATAGCTCACCGTTTAAATTTTCATCGAAATCGGAATACCCGAGGTGGGTACATCTGTCTACATGACAGCTATATCTGAATATGGTCCGATTTTGCAGGTAAAAGAACTTAACCGGTCTGTAACGAATTTCAGCTAAATATCTCAATTTTTGAAAGCTGTAGTGTGATAACATCAGACTGACAGACACATCGACCTCTTTAACGAATTTTTCGGAGGCCACCGTAGCGCAAAGGTTAGCACTTTCGCCTAGACGCTGAAAGCCTAGACGCTGAAAGCCTGGCTATGATAAGGAGGCTCCTTATCATTGAGCTTAAACATTAATCAGACTGCACTCATTTATATCAGAGAAGTATTCATTTCTATACAAAGTCACGTGATCATCAACAAAATTTTCAGCGGTGGTTATCACCTTACTAAAGCTGTCTACATTTGCGAGGTATCATGCCTTTTTAAAACTTCTCTACCAAGTGGTGTCGCTATGCGTCACCGTTTGGACTCGCCATAAAAAAGTAGACCCTTATCATTGAGCTTAAACTTTAATAGGACTGCCCCCATTGACATGAGAGAAGAATCCCCTGTTCCCTGATGGAATGTTCATGAGCAAATGTGCATTTGCATATGCATTTACTAAGTAGGTTAGGTTGGGTTGAAAAGAGGGTGCAGATATTAATCCACCCCATGCCACTATGGACATACACCTAAGCCAGTAATTTGCTTGTAGTGCGCTATAAAAACTATAAAGTAACCTCTAAAAAGAAAATTTTAAGTTAGGAATTCTGTGCTACTTACAAAATTCTTAATTGTTTTCAATACCACTCCCCTAAGTTGGTTCATGTCTGGTATTGTGTCTCCACCTAAGTACCGGTACCTTTTAGACGCAAAAGCCGGGCAATGACAAAGGAAATGCTCCAACGTCTCATCATCTTCCCTGCATGCGCACACATGCTATCACTTGCCGCACCGATTTTGCATAAGTGAGCTCGTAGTCCTATGTGTCCCTTCGTAATACTAAAAGTTATACTGACCTCCTTTTCACTTCCTTTCAGCTATAGCCTCGTCGGATTTTCGCCATCCTTCCGACCGTTTCGCTGTTCCACTGTTCGTGACCTTACCGTCCTGGTTGTTATTGCCCTTATGGCAATTTTACTGCTGGTAATGATGTTCACACCACGTCATCGCCCTGATCTCCGCCTGCAGGACCGAATTATGGTCAGGCAATATAACACAGATCTCAGTCCCTTAATGTAAACCCCCAGACCCACTCTGTCCTCTAGCTTCGATCCATCCGTGTAACATGATCTTCCAGATGGCAATACTTGGGTTCCGTCAATCCAACAGTGTGCCGATGGCAGCAGTGCCTCGCACTCGACTTCAAGGTTCATCTCAGGTTTCCGATTGGAAACCTCTTCCCTTCCTTCCAGGTTTCCTTTCGTCGCCTCGATTATACCGCGATGGTATGAGCTGCTCCCAACCTCAATCCATTCTTCCATCGCCTTAAGTCTCATAGCCGCAGTGGCTGCCTCACACTTTGTCTATATGTCAATGGGTCGGATATCTAGAATAGTCTCCAGTGCCCTAGTGCCCGTGGTCCTCATCGTTCTGCCTATGCCAAGACAACATGTTCTCTGAACCTGTTGTATGGTCCTTATGTAGCACTTTTTCTCCATGGCAGTCCACCAAACTACTGAGGCGTAAGTAAGTGTTGGTTTAATCGCACTCCTGTAGAGCAAGTGGACTATTCTCGGAATCAGGCCCCATTTCGAGCCTACGGCCCGTCTACATAGTGCCTAATTAATTAATTTAATTAATAATAATTTAATAATTAATTTAATAATTTAATTTAACATGAATAAAAGAAAAATGTATTCCATACACCGAAAAAAAAATGTAGCAATATTCATCATTGTAGCAATATTCATCAGCCACCCTGTATGTCATATGCAAGACCCTTTCGGCCCTTCTGCATAGCTCGTTCGGATATTTACCCCTTAGAAGTATTATAACATTGTCCGCGTAGCAGATGGATTCAAATCCCTCCTCAGTCAGTATCCGTAATAGGTCAGTTATGGTGGTCACCCATAGGAGTGGCGATGAAATGCCCCCCTGTGGCGTGCCTTGTGCCACTTTCTTCCTTATATTTATACCATGGGACACACAATTTATCCACCTGTTCCTTAGCAAATGGTTTACCCAGTCTCTAAGCACCGGGTCCACCCGGTACTGGTCTAAGGATTGGATCAGAGTGTCTGTCCGCACATTGTTGAAAGCCCCCTCGATGTCAATGCATACCGCCAGTGTATACGTTTTGCCATCGAAGGATTCTTCCATTTTATGCACAACCTCGTGCAGGGCAGTCTCCACCGACCTTCCCTTGACATAGGCATGCTGTTTGGATTTGAGCAGTTCAACGGATGTTTGGGTATAAACACCACCCTTGCCTCCTGCCAGGTTTTCGGAGTATATGCAAGTCCTAGGCACGCTGTGAAAATTTTGTCCAGACGAGGCCCCAGATAGTCTGCCTCTTTCTGTATTAAGTAAGGTAAGGCAAAATTCGGGCCATGCCGACTATCTCCATCGCAAATTCAAATGCCAGAAAAACTACGTCTAAACATAAAAATATAGCAAAATCATTTACTTCCAAAATAAATTAAAACGCTGTGGATGCCAAAAGCAATTGGAAACAAATTCGCATTATTGACATTTTTGAAAGTTTCCATTCAGCTGACAATTTTAGTGTCAACATAACGAACGTTTCGTTTACCGTTTTAGTTAATTGGTTAAAGAAGGTAGTCTCTGCCCCTCTTATGCTTGCTGAACAAAGCTTTAGTAAACGCTTTATAGAGTATTAATGGTTGAATACAGTTTTTGGTGCAAATGCTTATAACAAGTTTATAAAGCCTTCATAACGTTTTGTGAAGGCGGCTGTAAGAATGCATTTGAATTGAGCATCAAGGCTAACGTAGAGAAAATTTTAATTTTGTGCACCACTGGGCTACATAGAAAACCCATGGACTGAATCCGTTTTCGACTGCCTGACCATAATACGGTCGTGCATGCGGAGATCCGTCCTATCACGAAATGTAGAAGGTGGTTCGGTGTTAAAGCGAGGACGTCGTTTGCAAACATTTTACGGGCTGTAAACTGGCCATCAGGGCAATAACAACCAGGACGGTAAGGTCATGAACAGTCGTGGAGTGTAAGAAGGAGATAAACGCCTTCTCTGAGGATGGTACGATCCGCATCGTTTGGTTACCAGGCCATAGAGGAGTAAGAGGGACTGAAAGATCAGACCATTTGGCAGTGTTGGCATGAGGACTGCTGTCAATAAATTTGGTTAACCCGGAGCCTTTCGGGTCGAGTCCGAGTTAAAGCTAGCGTTACATACCGCGCGAAGCATTTATGCGTGCTTAAGCAATCAGATGCGCCTTCATGCGTTCTTTGGGTTGAGTTACATATCATGCGTGTTTTGCTGCGCACGAATTTCTAAAAATCAGTTTATTTATCTCCTTTCCAAAGGTGCGTGCATTTATTTTATTGTGTAACTCACACAATACAAACTAACTTACAAATTTTTTATACCCACCACCGATGGATGGGGGTATATTCATTTTGTCATTCCGTTTGCATCACATCGAAATATCCATTTCGGACCCCATAAAGTATATACATTCTGGATCAGTGTAAAAATCTAAGACGATCTAGAGGTATCCGTCCGTCTGTCTGTTGAAATCACAATACAGTCTTCAAAAATAGAGATATTGAGCTGAAACTTGAAACAGAATCTTTTTTTGTCCATAAGCAGGTTAAGTTCGAAGATGAGCTATATCGGACTATACATTGATATAGCCCCCATATATACCGATCCGCCGATTTAGGGTCTTAGGCCAATAAAAGCCACATTTATAATCCGATCTTGCTGAAATTCGGGACAGTGAGATGTGTTAGGCCCTTCAACATCCTCCGCCAATTTCGCTCAGATTGGTTCAGATTTGGATATAGTTGCCATATAGACCGATCCTCCGATTTAGGATCTTAGGCCCATAAAAGGCGCATTTATTGTCCGATGTCGCCGAAATTTGGGACAGTGAGTTAAGTTAAGCCCCTTGACATACTTCTGCATTATCGCACAGATCGGTTCAGATTTGGATATAGCTACCATATAGACCGATCCCCCGGTTTTAGGTTTTGGGGCCACAAAAGGCGCATTTATTGTCCGATGATGCCGAAATTTGGGACAAAGAGTAAAGTTAAGCCCCTCCACATATTTCTGCAATTTGGTCTAGATCGGTCGAGATTTGCATATAGCTGCCATATAGACCGATCTCTTGATTTAAAGTCTTGGCCCCATAAAAGGCGCATTTTTAATCCGATTTCACTGAAATTTGACACACTGACTTATATATAGTTCAGATCGGTTTATTTTTAGATATAACTACTAAAAGGGCCAATATTTTGTTATATACAATTGAACAATGACTTTTACTTATTAGTATTTTTGTCCAAATCGGAGCATATATTGGTATAGCTGCTATGGGGCATCA
The DNA here is from genome assembly GCF_963082655.1 of Stomoxys calcitrans. Taxonomy (NCBI): domain Eukaryota; kingdom Metazoa; phylum Arthropoda; class Insecta; order Diptera; family Muscidae; genus Stomoxys; species Stomoxys calcitrans. The sequence continues at coordinate 67,753,800 of NC_081555.1, forward strand.
GATATGCATTTTGCACCAGATTTTGACGAAGGGTGGTTTACATATATACCCGAGGTGGTGGGTATCCACAGTTCGACCCGGCCGAACTTAACGCCTTTTTACTTGTTATTAATGTTTCTTTATTTCAAGAATCCCCATAATTAAACATGCAAGAATATGAAAGCTTTTCTACAATAAACAGAGAAATTTCCAACTGGAACTACAAATTGTTTTAATTTTTTATACAAATGATTAGCTCAACCAAAAGATTGATTATGAACATCGCCATTTAATGCTCTCAATAGTATCGGAATCAAGTTAACAACTGAACTAAGAAAATAACTGATATTTGGTGATGAGAATTAAACATTGTTTACCATTATTATCAATTTATACCTATATTCGTATTCGAACCAATAATTTCACTGTGTGTAACACTGTGAAATAGCAAAGCGGTCGGTAGGACGATGAAAATCGTATGGGGAGATCCAGATCATGAGAAGACGAGGCTATAACTGAAAGAAAGTAAAAAGGAGGTCAGTATAGTTTTCGGTATCATAACGGGACACATAGGATAACAAGCTCACTTATGGCATGTGGGGGGTATGATGAGACATTGGAGCATTTCCTATGTCTCTTGCGGCTAACAGACACCGGCACTTAGGTGGGTACACAATACCATACAGAACCAACTTAAAGGCGTGGCATGGAAAACAATTAGGGATTTTAAAAGTAGCACCGAATTTCTGACTTAGATTTTCTCTTTCGAGGTTACTTTAGAGTATTTTGTTCGGTTACTGGCTTAGGTATATATCCATAGTGTCACGGGGCGGATTAATATGCATCGCGGAGTATCGTAGCAATCTATCACCACCTTTATTCTATAGCAAGTTTGTTGCCATTGAGAGCATAATTTTTCGCAGAAATGGTAAATTGTTATGAAAGATGACGATTACGCCTATTACCTTTTTTTTATAAAGAAATCGTTAAGTTTCGCATATGTAAAACTTTTTCGTTCTTTCCACATTCCATATCTGGAAGAAAAAAAGTTTCGCCATATTGCAGTTACTCTATGTCAATATAAATTTAGCAGTAGCTCATATAAATTGTAATTAAACACAATATTTAATCATTTATTTCAATTTATAGAATACAAAATTTCCGCAGGTAAATAAAAAGACTACTGCGCAATAATAGGAGCGTCCTCACATTTTTCTTCGTTTTGTTGGTTTTTCTCTTGATTTCTAATCACTTTTTATTGTGAAAAACTCAATCTGCTAAAGTTTGAGTTTAATTTTGCACACATTATATATTTTTGCACTACTTTATGTTTGAATCTCCAATTTTTGAGCAAATTGCACGTTTATTTGCTTCGTTTTAAACACCTGCTTAAAAACAATACAAAAATTACAATGACTATCATTGCAATTTATACCAAGAAAATTACGTGCGTATGGCATTGGTTTGATTTGCTTTTCCATCAAAAGCGTTGGTATAAATTCGGTGATTCACTTTTATGAATCAATGGCGTCAATTTGACAACGCCATGCTTGATTTTTTCTATCGATGCAGCTTACCTAAAGACCAACCTTTCGAAGGTCCAATTATTATTCCATTTGAGTGAAGTTTTTAATGTTTTGTTCGGCAATGTTTTCCAAAATCCAAATTGGTTTACATGGAAGCTACATGGACGATTCATACAAATTTGCGGTACGTTTGTTTGAATCATTCTATAACTTCCATGTAAACCAATTTTTAAATTTGATGTCCAACATGCGTGGCAGTTATGGTCTAAATAAGTCCATTTAGTTCTGAGCACAAACCATGCTCGAGAGTATTTACGATTGATATTTGTCAGTGATTGTTTGGAGTTATCGTGGCTCTCACATGTCTAATAAGACAACTCGACTCGAATGCAATCTTATTTCAGACAACTCTTCAGTTTTGAATAAAATGCTTTGATAATGCCCATTAATTAGATATTACGTATGCTCTTTCCAAAAGCCTTGAAGCCTTGAAGTAACATTTACATTTCTAAAGTCCATTCACTTTTAATAACCCCACAATTATGGTCACTTCATGGATTGATTATTCCATCCCAGGTGGACATCTGCGTACGGCCATTATGGCAACTCCAATTTGAGTACCAACATTTATATTGTTAGTGACTACAAAATGTTGCCGTTGGCTCAAATGGTGCCCGGCAATGTTTGGGACAAATGTTCAGTTGCAATGCCACCTCTTTGGACTTTGCCGCATTCTAGGGTCGCCATTAGCTGCTGCGTCTGGTCCATAGCTACAGCATTTACGCTTTGTTGCATTGCCTGTAATTGCTTTTATTCTTCACTACACTCCACTCCAATCCAGTCAATTCAAGTTAAATTGAATTGATAGCCCACTTTGACTTCGACAATGGTAATTGCAATGGCGATGATGGAGCTTTTGAAACTGTGGTGGACAAGGCACGATTTCTTTCTTGTCCCTACCCACCAAAGCATGAAACAAACAACTCCCGACTTGGCAGAATGTTATTGGTTGGGCTCACTTCAAATTTGGCATCGATTTCGTTCGCTTGTTTGGTCGATAGGTATTGGCCAGTACAACGGCCTAGTATGGGCGAGAACTGCCTGTTCACAGCAACAGCGACAGTCACTATTCCAATATAAAGTATGGGTTGTGTCGCTATTTCCAGATTGCAAATTGCAGCAATTTTATATCGCTGTTATTGTGGAATGGCCATACAGTTCTTGGCCGGGACCAATAGCTCAAGATAAATGGCTGAGAATGCTTTATGTGCCCGTGGACATTGAACGCTCGCATAGCGAAATGCTTCAAAGCAATTGGCAGAACTCTGCCATTATTGTTTTCCTTTGGGGGGTCTTTAGTTATTTGTGAAGTGGTTCTACATTTTTGCGTTGATGTTGTTTTAGTTTTGACTTTCTTGATTTACTGTAGTGTACGTTAGTTATGGCGCTTATGCTGTTTTGCGACCATTATGGCTGCCTTGGAGTCCCACTTTTCTACTCATTTCATTGTATTTCCTTCAAATTTGTATAGCGTGTTCATATTTCAGATTTCGCATAAAATGTAATAAAATCGCCATTTCCTCACGAAAGTGGCAAGTGAAAGCATAGAGCTTGGACTAATTACAATAACTTTTGAAAAAAAAATTGACATAGATTATAAAATTAAATATAACTCGCGATCAGATCGGTTTTGCAACCCGATTTCGATTTTTATGGCAAACGGTTTCTTAGGTTTAATGGCAGTCTGCCACAAAACACAATAAGCCGTTTTCGTCCAATGTGATACCACAGCAACAGAGATGGAAGATGCCTTCGCTTTAAAAAGCCCACCAACTTGCGAATATTCACAAGTTCTCAAAGAAATGAGAACCTAAAATGGAACTTCTTCTAACTGCCAGTGAGGGACACACGCCCAGCAGATGGCCTATAGTCTCTTCTTCCTTTACGTCCTCGAAGCTTCTACAAAAGACATTACTTGCAACCTTGTGTCTATCTGTTAACAGCTTAGCTCAGCCTTATGGAGATTCCAATAGTTTGGTGCCCTTGTGGCTTTCATCAGTTCTGGGACCCACCATGGCGGTCGCTATTTCCCCCTTGTCTTGACTCTAGGACATGTTGAGACAAGCGAGTCTTTCAGGACCATCGTCATACCCTTGACCATTATATCGATGTCCTCCCCAGTTTACACTTCCTTTTAGGTCTAGAAGGAATAGTCGTGCAGAATGTGTGTCGAAATGTATCCCATTCCCCCCCTCTTCTGTTTAGTCGAGGACCACTTCTGCAGTATTTTCGCCAAAGCTGAAACTAATGTGGCGATGATCAGAGAAGCTGTGGTCATCCAACACTTCGCAGTCGCATATACTTCCGCTTATATCCTCAGATACAAAGGTAACATCTAGTATCTTCTGCCTGTTTCTGATAGTAAACGTTGGTTTATCGCCAGATTACAACTTAAAATAATTCGATAAGCAACTCACCATTTCGTTGATATCTGAACCTCCTCATATCACATGTTGTGGACTAGCATGCCTCTTTTGAGGATCTTTTTTTGCAGATGCGGCTTCAACCAGTAACCTAAGGCTTGAAGACGGCATCTCTAAATTGTATGCCATATATAGGGAAGCCAGCCAATAATGTGAATACAAATTTCCCATTAATATTCCATTAAGGAACAGGAGCAAACTTCTCATATATCACTGAGCGCTGTCCGATTCAAGTTTTAGCTCAATGATAAGTGGCCTACTTTTAACAGTCGAGTAGGAACGGCACGCCACTTCCACACACCCATGGTTCCTGGGTATGCATCACGTCAAATCATCCATTAGCGTAGCAGGACATTTTTCCTGGGGGGTGCTACAGTTTAGCCAAAAAAGAAACAACAGAAAAAAATTAAAACTAGTAAAAACGAATTAAGCTCGGCCGGGCCGAACATTGGATACCTACCATCTGGGGTATATATAAACGTCATTTCGTTTATTTCGGTTATGGAATGTCTTTGAGCATGAAAAGCCGGGCGGTACCGTCCTAAAGATTCAGTGTCTGTGATACTTGATATGTGAAGGCGATTTACTGGGGCCTTTAGGGACTAGAACAGGCTTTTGAGTTTGACGAGGATCGCAATCTCCACATTGAATTGCGGAAAATGCACCATTATGAATCTGCTGCAGCTATAACGACATTTGGTCCGAATTGGACCCAACTCGCCACAAATCCCTGTTCAAAATTTCAACAAAATCGGGTAATAAAATTGTCTTTTATGGGTTCAATGCCTTAAATCGGGAGATTGATGTATATGGCAGCTATATACATATATGATCCGATCAGTCGGGGAGGATATTTAGGGGTTTAACATATCAGAATGTAAATGTACTTAATTTCAGCAAAATCGGGAAAAAAATTCCTTATTTATCGGTGAAATGCCGTCGATCGGGAGTTCGATCTTTATGGGGTCTATACCAAAAATGATCTGACCTAAGCCATAACCTAACACAGCTCGTTGTGTTAAATTTCAGTGAATCGGCAATAACTGCGGCTTTTATGGGCCTGAGACCTTAAATCGGGAGATCGATGTATATAGGGACTACATTATGACAAATACCGATTTGGACCATATCAGCACTGACATAAGGAATTTTAACACAAATTATTGTCTAAATTTTAGCCTAATCAGGTAATAAATTCAGATTTTATTGGCCTAAGACCATAAATAAGAAGACCGGTCTATCTGGGATCTTTATTCAGATATGGTCCGATTGAAACCATATACGGGACAGATGTCAAGGATTTTAACAAAAATCATTGTGCCAAATTCCAACCAAATCGGATAATAAATGGAGTTTTTACGAGACAAAGGCGCTAAATCTGGATGCAGCCAAAGTCGTACTTAACCTGCCTATGGACATTAAAATAATCTGCGCACAGTTTCAGCTCAATATCTCAATTTGTATACCCTCCACCATAGGATGGGAGTATACTAATTTCGCTATTCTGTTTGTATCTCCTCGAAATATTCGTCTAAGACCCCATAAAGTATATATATTCTGGATCGTCTCGACGTTCTGAGTAGGCAACGTCCATTCGTCCGTCCTTCTGTCAATAGCGTACTAACTTTCGAAGGAGTAAAGCTGGGCACTTGAAATTTTTGCACAAATACTTCATATTAGTGTAGGTCGGTTGGGATTGTAAATGGGCCATATCGGTTCATGTTTTAATATAGCTGATTAAGGGTCTTGGCTTTATGAGCCTCCAAAGTGCGCAATTCTTATCCGATTTGGCTGAAATTTTTTACGTATCGTTTTGCCATGACATCCAATACCTGTGCTAAGATCTCAGTCCGTCGGTTCTCAATGTAATCCCCCAGGCCCACTCTGTCCTCTAGCTTTGATCCATCCGTGTAACATGATCTTCAGATGGCAATACTAGGGTTCCGTCAATCTGAGACTCAATGGCTCGAATATCTAGAATAGTCTCCAGTGGCCTAGTGAGCGTGGTCCTCATCACTCCGCCTATGCCAAGACAACATGTTTTCTGAAACTGTTGTATGGATATAGCATAGAATATAGCAGATACGTGGTATAACAATATAATAGTAATATATCCAAAGTTCGGCACACTCAAAAAGTGCTTATAGTAAATTTGAGTTGATAACATAATACACGCTAGTTCATGATCTTTACTCACATTTAATTAAAAATTCGTAAGGGGTTAGAAAAATAACTTTGTATAAATAAAACGAACTTAGCTAGTAATTTTAGTTAAACATATTTCTTTGGAAAAAGCCAGCACTTTACCAAATATGGGTAAAGGCATATTATCGTCGACGATACCACTTCTGCAACTTATCACTGAATGAACCACCCAAAACAAGTAAAAGCGTGATAAGTTCGGCCGGGCCGAATCTTTTATACCCTCCACCATGGATCGCATTTGTCGAGTTCTTTTCCCGGCATCTCTTCTTAGGCAAAAAAGGATATAAGAAAAGAGTTGCTCTGCTATTAAAACGATATCAAGATATGGTCCGGTTCGGACCACAATTAAATTATATGTTGGAGACCTGTGTAAAATTTCAGTTAATTCGTATAAGAATTGCGCCCATTGGGGCTCACGAAGTAAAATAGAGAGAACGATTTATATGGGATCTGTATCGGGCTATAGACCGATTCAGACCATAATAAACACGTTTGTTGATGGTCATGAGAGGATCCGTCGTACAAAATTTCAGGCATATCGGATAATAATTGCGACCTCTAGGGGTCAAGAAGTCAAGATCCCAGTTCGGTTTATATGGCAGCTATATCAGGTTATGAACCGATTTAAACCATACTTGGCGCAGTTGTTGGATATAATAACAAAACACGTCGTGCAAAATTTCTTCCCAATCGGATAAGAATTGCGCACTCTAGAGGCTCAAGAAGTCAAGACCCAAGATCGGTTTATATGGCAGCTATATCAGGTTATAAACCGATTTGAACCATACTTGGCACAGTTGTTGGATATAATAACAAAACACGTCGTGCAAAAGTTCATTTCAATCGAATAAGAATTGCGCACTCTAGAGGCTCAATAAGTCAAGACCCCAGATCGGTTTATATAGCAGCTATATCAGGTTATGAACCGATTTGACCCATACTTGGCACAGTTGTTGGATATCATAGCAAAACAAGTCGTGCAAAATTTCACCCCAATCGGATAAGAATTGCGCACTCTAGAGGCTCAAGAAATCAAGACCCAAGATCGGTTTATATGGCAGCTATATCAAAACATGGACCGATATGGCCTATTTACAATACCAACCGACCTACACTAATAAGAATTATTTGTGCAAAATTTCAAGCGGCTAGCTTTACTCCTTCGGAAGTTAGCGTGCTTTCGACAGACAGACGGACGGACGGACGGACGGACAGACAGACGGACATGCCTAGATCGACATAAAATTTCACGACGATCAAGAATATATATACTTTATGGGGTCTCAGACGAATATTTCGAGTAGTTACAATCAGAATGACGAAATTAGTATACCCCCCATCTTATGGTGGAGGGTATAAAAATTTGGAATTTTAGTTCAATGTAACAAAAATGTTTACAATTTTTTTTCTTGAGTTCACAATAACATGCTCGGAAGTAATCATAATTTAATAACTCGTAGTTAGTGTTGAACTAAAATTGAATTTGCTGACTGTGGCATAGTTAACTCAAAAAAATGTATTCTGTTTTTTTTTGGCTCCCAAAACACGGGCGGAATAATGTGGGACGTAATTTAAAAGTATGAAATAAAGGGTGATTTTTTGAGGTTAGGATTTTCATGCATTAGTATTTGACAAATCACGTGGGATTTCAGACATGGTGTCAAAGAGAAAGATGCCCAGTATGCTTTGACATTTCATCATGAATAGACTTACTAACGAGCAACGCTTGCAAATCATTGAATTTTATTACCAAAATCAGTGTTCGGTTCGAAATGTGTTCATTCACCGTAACGTTGCGTCCAACAGCATCTTTGAAAAAATACGGTCCAATGATTCCACCAGCGTACAAACCACACCAAACAGTGCATTTTTCGGGATGCATGGGCAGTTCTTGAACGGCTTCTGGTTGCTCTTCACTCCAAATGCGGCAATTTTGCTTATTTACGTAGCCATTCAACCAGAAATGAGCCTCATCGCTGAACAAAATTTGTCAAAATTTGAACACATTTCGAACCGAACACTGATTTTGGTAATAAAATTCAATGATTTGCAAGCGTTGCTCGTTAGTAAGTCTATTCATGATGAAATGTCAAAGCATACTGAGCATCTTTCTCTTTGACACCATGTCTGAAATCCCACGTGATCTGTCAAATACTAATGCATGAAAATCCTAACCTCAAAAAAATCACCCTTTAGTTAAAAATCATTTTGCTGGTTCGAGACTTGAACTCGGGACCTTTTGTACTGAGAAGCAGAAGCACATGCTCAGTGCGACAAAAGCTTCTACACATTATATGAGTAAATGTTATTTTAAATTAATCTCACTTCCTTTGGTGATAACATTGTGTCTATAATAAGATTATGTCAAACCTAAACAAAAAGCATTGTCATCTTTGATGAAAAAGAATTAGAAAAAAATTTGATTTTGTGTTGATAACCAACATTGAATAGGCAAAATAGCCGAAGACTCAAATAAAAGTGATGTAGATGCGTGGAGCCCTTGCTTTGGAAACAGAAGTTTTTTTGGTTCAACTCTCGGTTGCGACAAAAGTAAAGTTTTATTCAATTTATAAATGAAATGTTTCATATTATATGTGTACTGTTCAAAACATATTCACTTTGTCATTCCGTTTGCAATACATCCGACCCCATAAAGTATATATATTCTTGATCAGCGTAAAAATCTAAGACGATCTACACATGTCCGTCCGTTTGGCCGTCTGTCTGTTGAAATCACGCTACAGTCTTCAAAAATAGAGATATTGAGCAGAAACTTTGCACAGATTCTTTTTTTGTCCATAAGCAGGTTAAGTTTGAAGATGGGCTATATCGGACTTTATCATGATATAGCCCCCATATAGACCGATCTGCCGATTAAGGGTCTTAAGCCCATAAAAGCCACATTTATTATCCGATTTAGCTGAAATTTAGGACAGATCGGTTCAGATTTGAATATAGCTGCCATATAGACCGATCCTCCGACTTAGGATCTTAGGCCCATAAAAGCCACATTTATTATCCGATTTTGCTGAAATTTAGGACAGTGAGTTGTGTTAAGCCCTTTTACATCCTTCTTCAATTTGGCTTACATCGGTTCAGATTTCGATATAGCCTCCATATAGACCGATCCTCCGATTTAGGGTTTTGGGCCTATAAAAGGCGCAATTATTGTCGGATGGCCCCAAAAAAGGCGCATATATATAATCAGATTTAAGTGAAATTTGACATAGTGACTTATAGCGCCATATGAAGTTCAATATTTCCCAAATTTAATTCGTTGTAACAAGTGTTGAGGTTTAAAATTTTTGAGTGTACCAATTTAACCTTATGCATATGAAGTGAAAAATTTCCTGGGAAGAATGGTCTGAAATATACAAATTCAATTTGCAGAGAATTCATAGAAATGCTACGTCGTGGCACTCCATACATGAAGCAATCATCTTTAGTCCTCTAAAAAAATCTTGAGACTATGCTACTCTATTAAACTAAAGCATAAAATCACAATTTCATTTTGTCAAATTAAAACGATTTTTCACTGCAAACTTTCGATTAAACACCAGAAGGCATGTAAACAAATGAGAAGGTTCAGAGGACAATTGAGTAGGGGACCGCACACTTCATGTTCAATGCAGAACACCAATTGCTACTGGCCTTTAGTGGTATGACGACCAACGGTATGAGGATACAGATGAGGATTTGGATACCAAATATGTCCATGGTATTATCAGCAACCAGAAGTATGACAATCTCGTGTAATATATTCATCATTAATTTTTTGTGTTTTGTTTTGGGGTGCATCCAACAAAGGACATACGGTAGAGCATTCTTCATACATGAATATCTGCCACATTTTCCACAGAGTCCACCAGCTTTTGCAGTAATGCACTCGTGTTGCTAGAAGCTAATTGTTGACCATGCTATCATCTTGAAAAATTATTCTGCATTGTTCCAATAATTAATGGTTCTTTGATAAAAACAAACTTATTTTAAAATGTAGCCGCACACCATGAACCCATTGTCATGATCAGGGATAATGTGAACTTGAGAACACCAAAGAGGAAAATGAAAAGAAACTATACTCCTAATTACATACGACGCAAACATTTCAATCCAAAATACATTAGATAAGAAAATAATAATCCTATTCATTCATACAGAATGATTTCATTCCAAATCAATTTGCAAGGTGATGACAAGTTTTAACAGATTTTTATACCCTCCACCATAAGATGGGGGGTATACTAATTTCGTCATTCTGATTGTAACTACTCGAAATATTCGTCTGAGACCCCATAAAGTATATATATTCTTGATCGTCGTGAAATTTTATGTCGATCTAGGCATGTCCGTCCGTCTGTCCGTCCGTCCGTCCGTCCGTCCGTCTGTCTGTCGAAAGCACGCTAACTTCCGAAGGAGTAAAGCTAGCCGCTTGAAATTTTGCAAAAATACTTCTTATTAGTGTAGGTCGGTTGGTATTGTAAATGGGCCATATCGGTCCATGTTTTGATATAGCTGCACGACGTGTTTTGTTATGATATCCAACAACTGTGCCAAGTATGGTTCAAATCGGTCCATAACCTGATATAGCTGCCATATAAACCGATCTGGGGTCTTGACTTCTTGAGCCTCTAGAGTGCGCAATTCTTATCCGATTGGAATGAAGTTTTGCACGACGTGTTTTGTTACGATATCCAACAACTGTGCCAAATATGGTTCAAATCGGTTCATAACCTGATATAGCTGTCATATAAACAGATCTGGGGACTTGACTTCTTGAGCTTCTAGAGGGCGCACTTCCTATCCGATTTGAATGAATTTTGGCACGTAGTATTTTGTTATGATATCCAACAACTGTGCCAAATATGGTTCAAATCGGTTCATAACCTGATATAGCTGTCATATAAACAGATCTGGGGACTTGACTTCTTGAGCTTCTAGAGGGCGCAATTCCTATCCGATTTGGCTGAAATTTCGCAAGACGTTTTTATACCCTCCACCATAAGATGGAGGGTATACTAATTTCGTCATTCTGTTTGTAACTACTCGAAATATTCATCTGAGACCCCATAAAGTATATATATTCTTGATCGTCGCGACATTTTATGTCGATCTAGCCATGTCCGTCCGTCTGTCCGTCCGTCTGTCCGTCCGTCTGTCTGTCGAAAGCACGCTAACTTCCGAAGGAGTAGAGCTAGCCGCTTGAAATTTTGCACAAATACTTCTTATCAATGTAGGTCGGTTGGTATTGTAAATGGGCCATATCGGTCCATGTTTTGATATAGCTGCCATATAAACCGATCTTGGGTCTTGACTTCTTGAGCCTCTAGAGGGCGCAATTCTTATCCGAATGGAATGAAATTTTGCACGACGTGTTTTGTTATCATATTCAACAACTGTGCCAAGTATGGTTTAAATCGGTCCATAACCTGATATAGCTGCCATATAAACCGATCTTGGGTCTTGACTTCTTGAGCCTCTAGCGTGCGCAATTCTCATCCGATCAGAATGAAATTTTGCACGACGTGTTTTGTTATTATATCCAACAACTGTGCCAAGTATAGTTAAAATCGGTGCATAACATGATATAGCTCTCATATAAACAGATCTGGGGATTTGACTTCTTGAGCTTCTAGAGGGCGCAATTCCTATCCGATTTGGCTAAAATTTTGCATGACGTATTTTATTTTTACTTTCAACAACTGTGTCAAATAAGGTTAAAATCGGTCCATAACCTGATATAGTTACCATATTAATCGATCTGGGATCTTGAGTTCTTGACCCCTAGAGGTCGCAATTATTATCCGATATGCCTAACATTTTGTACGATGGATCCTCTCATGACCATCAACAAACGTGTTTATTATGGTCTGAATCGGTCTATAGCCCGATACAGATCCCATATAAATCGATCTCTCTATTTTACTTCGTGAGCCCCAATGGGCGCAATTCTTATACGAATTGGCTGAAATTTTACACAGGTTTCCAACATATAATTTAATTGTGGTCCGAACCGGACCATATCTTGATATCGTTTTAATAGCAGAGCAACTCTTTTCTTATATCCTTTTTTGTCTAAGAAGAGATGCCGGGAAAAGAACTCGACAAATGCGATCCATGGTGGAGGGTATATAAGATTCGGCCCGGCCGAACTAAGCACGCTTTTACTTGTTTATTGTTACTTTCAACAACTATGTCAAATAAAGTACAAGTCGGTTCATAACCTGATATAGCTGCCATATAAACCGATCTGGGATCTTGACTTCTTGAGCCTCTAGAGGTCGCATTTATTATCCGATTTGCCTGAAATTTTGTACGACGGATTCTTTCATGACCATCAACATACGTGTTTATTATGATCTGAATCGGTCCATAGCCCGATACAGCTCCCATATAAATCGATCTCTCTATTTTACTTTTTGAGCTCACAAAGAGCGCAATTCTTATTCGAATTGGCTGACATTTTACACAGGTCTCCAACATATAATTTAATTGTGGTCCAAACCGGACCGTATCTTGATGTCGCTCCAATAGCAGAGCAAATCTTTTCTTATATCCTTTTTTGCCTAAGAAGAGATGCCGGGAAGAAAACTCGACAAATGCGATCCATGGTGGAGGGTATATAAGATTCGGCCCGGCCGAACTTAGCACGCTTTTACTTGTTTTTATTAAATTTGTTACAGTATCTTAAATTTGATGACAATCAAACTTCCAAACTAAGTTCGACCGGGCCGAATCCTATTAACCCTTCACCATTGATCGCATTTGTCGAGTTCTATGCGCGGTATCTCTTTTTTAGACAAACATAGAATATTGAATTAGAACTGTTATGCTATTGGAGCTATATCAAGTTATAGTCCGATTCGGACCATAAATGAATGCTGTACATTGTAGAAATCATTGTGTAATATTTCAGTTTATTCGGATAAGAATTGCGCCTTGTAGGAGTTCAAGAAGTAAAATCGGGAGATAGGTTTATATGGGAGCTGTATCAAGCTATATAAGACACGTATGTTGAAGGTCTTGAGAGAAGCCGTTGTACAAAACTTCAGCCAAATCGGATGAGAATTGCGCCCTCTAGAGGCTCAAGAAGTCAAGACCCAAGATCGGTTTATATGTCAGCTATATCAAAACATGGACCGATTTGGCCCATTTACAATACCAACTGACCTACACTAATAAAAACTATTTTTTTACTCCTTCGGAAGTTAGCGTGCTTTCGACAAACAAACGGACGGACATGGCTAGATCGACTGAAAATGACATGACAATCAAGAATATATATACTTTATGAGGTCTTAGATGCATATTTCGAGGTGTTACAAACAGAATGACGAAATTAGTATACCCCCAAACCTATGGTGGAGGGTATAAAAATCAAATTTCGTTGAAATTATTGTGAATATTAAATTTTGATAATATATTTAACATTATTTGACGGCAACACTAAAAGTTTATAATATTTTTGTAATTTTTTCAATAATTTCATTTGCCTTCTTATAAAGGGTGGGTTTTTAGGAGCTATAGGAAAGTTAAAACAGAAAATTCAGAAAAATGCACGAAATCTTTATTTGAATCGATAGTACGGTCCATATAATTTAATGTTTGAAGATTATTTCATGCTAATGTTGGCCGTGACTGCGCCTCAAATGATCCATCCGCTTAGTAAAATTTTATCATACTCTTTCCAACTTTTCGGCCGGTATCTCACAAATATATGCTTCAATGTAGTCTTCTAATGCATCAATTAAAGCGGGCTTGTCTGTACAGATATGAGCTTTAACATAGCTCCACAAAAAAAGTCGTAAGGCGTTTAATCGCACTATCTAGAAGGCTAATTTACCGGTCCCGAACGAGAAATAAAATGTTCACCGTACTCGCCTCTCAATAAGTTCATTGTTTCGCGTGGTGTATGGAATGTGCCACCGTCTTGTTGAAATCAAATGTCATACAAATCAAGCTCTTTCATTTTGAGCAAAAAAAAATTGGATATCATCTCACGATGGCGCTCACCATTCACAGTGACGTTGCGATTTGCATCATCTTTGAAGAAGTACGGTCCAATGATGCGCCTAAACCGTATCAAGCTGTGACTTTCTCTGGATGCATTGGTAGCTCTTGCAATGCTTCTGGCTAATCTTCACCACAAAATCGACAATTCTCCCAATTTACGTACCCATTGGGCCAAGAATGAGCTTTTTCGCTGGACACACAATTTGATAATAAAATTCAATAATTTGCAAGTGTTGCTCGTTTATAAGACGACTCATGGTTAAATTATAGACCAAACCGAAGATGTTTGACAGTGAAACAAAACACGAAACGTGCGTGAGCTGTTTCAACCAGTGGTGCTGAAAAGATAATAAAAAAAACTAATATCGACTCGTATGTCTCATCGGAACCGAATAAAACGTAATTAAAGTCTAGGAATCTCACGGTAATGACCTATGGGTTCATATAACTATCGAACCTTCATGTTTGTTAAAAAGTAGCTGAATCCGGTCTACTTCGCTGCTTCCTATTGTAGAACATTTAACCCAAATATACGAACCTGGTATTAAAATTAACCAAAACAAGTAAAAAGGCGTTAAGTTCGGTCGGGCCGAACTTTGGATACCCACCACCTCGGATATATATGTAAACCACCTTTCATCAAAATCCAGTGAAAATTGCATACCTTATGTCCCATAGCAGTTATATCGAAATATGTTCCGATTTGGACCAAATAAAGGGTGATTTTTTGAGGTTAGGATTTTCATGCATTAGTATTTGACAGATCACGTGGGATTTCAGACATGGTGTCAAAGAGAAAGATGCTCAGTATGCTTTGACATTTCATCATGAATAGACTTACTAACGAGCAACGCTTGCAAATCATTGAATTTTATTACCAAAATCAGTGTTCGGTTCGAAATGTGTTCAAATTTTGACAAATTTTGTTCAGCGATGAGGCTCATTTCTGGTTGAATGGCTACGTAAATAAGCAAAATTGCCGCATTTGGAGTGAAGAGCAACCAGAAGCCGTTCAAGAACTGCCCATGCATCCCGAAAAATGCACTGTTTGGTGTGGTTTGTACGCTGGTGGAATCATTGGACCGTATTTTTTCAAAGATGCTGTTGGACGCAACGTTACGGTGAATGAACACATTTCGAACCGAACACTGATTTTGGTAATAAAATTCAATGATTTGCAAGCGTTGCTCGTTAGTAAGTCTATTCATGATGAAATGTCAAAGCATACTGAGCATCTTTCTCTTTGACACCATGTCTGAAATCCCACGTGATCTGTCAAATACTAATGCATGAAAATCCTAACCTCAAAAAAATCACCCTTTACTAATAAATACAAGTCATTGTTCTATTGTGTATAACAAAATATTGGTCTTTTTAGTAGCTATATCTAAAAATAAACCGATCTCAACTGTATAAGGCACGTATTTCGTAAAGCTGAACGTAAGTCACTGTGTAAAATTTCAGTGACATCGGATTATAAATGCACCTTTTATGGGGCAAAGAAATCGGGATATCGGTCTACATGGCAGCTTTATCCAAATTTGAACCGATTTAGGCCAAGTTGCAGAAAAATGTCGAAGAGTCTAACACAACGCACTGTCTCAAATTTCAGCGACATCGGACAATAAATGCGCCTTTTAAGGACCGAAAACCTTAAATCGAGATACCGGTCTATATGGCACCTATATCCAAATCTGAACCGATCAGGGCCGAATTGAAGAAAGATGTCAAAGGGCCTAAGGCAACGCACTGTCCCAAATTTCAGCAAAATCGGATAATAAATGTGGCTTTTACAGGCCTAGGACCCTAAATCTGAGGATCGGTCTATATGGCAGCTATATTCGTAACAGGACCGATCTAGGTCAAATTGAAGAAGGACATCAAAGGGCCTAACACAACTCACTGTTTTAAATTTCAGCGACATCGGACAATAAATGCGCCTTTTATGGCCCGAAAACCTAAAACCGAGAGATCGGTCTATATGGCAGCTATATCCAAATCTGGACCGATCTGTGCCATATTGCAGAAGTATGTCAAGGGGCTTAAACTAACTCACTGTCCAAATTTCAGCAAAATCGGATAATAAATGTGGCTTCTATGCGCCTAGGACCCTAAATGTGAGGATCGGTCTATATGGCAGCTATATACGTAACAGGACCGATCTAGGCCAAATTGAATAAGGACATCGAAGAGCCTAACACAACTCACTGTCTCAAATTTCAGCGACATCGGACAATAAATGCGCCTTTTATGGCCCGAAAACCTAAAACCGAGAGATCGGTCTATATGGCAGCTATATCCAAATCTGTACCGATCTGTGCCATATTGCAGAAGTTTGTCATGGGGCTTTAACTAACTCACTGTCTCAAATTTCGGTGATATCGGACAATAAATGCGCCTTTTATGGCCCAAAACCTAAAATCGGAGGATGGGTCTATATGGCATATATATCTAAATCTGAACCGATCTGGGCCAAATTGGCGAAGAATGTCAAAGTGCCTAACGCAACTCCCTGTCCCAAATTTCATCAAAATCGGATAATAAATGTGGCTTTTATGGGCCTAAGACCCTAAATCGGAGGATCGGTCTATATGGCAGCTATATCCAAATCTGGACCGATTTGGGCCAAATTGACGAAGGATATCGAAGTGCCTAACGCAACTCACTGTCCCAAATTTCAGCAGAATCGGATAATAAATGTGGCTTTGTTGGGCCTAAGACCCTAAATCGGAGGATCGGTCTATATGGCAGCTATATCCAAATCTGGAGCGATTTGGGCCAAATTGACGAATAATGTCAAGGTGCCTAACGCAACTCACTGTCCCAAATTTCAACAAAATCGGATAATAAATGTGGCTTTTATGGGCCTAAGACCCTAAATCGGAGGATCGGTCTATATGGCAGCTATATCCAAATCTATACCGATCTGGGTCATATTGAAGAAGAATGTTGAAGGGCCTATCACGTTTTACTGTCCTAAATGTCAGCAAAATCGGATAATAAATGTGAATTTTATGAGCCTGAGACCTCAAATCGGCCGATGGGGGCTATATCAAGATATAGTCCGATATAGCCCATCTTCGAACTTAACAAAAAAAAAAATCTGTGCAAAATTTCAGATCAATATCTCTATTTTCATATCAATATGGGTTATCCGATACAAGATCTAGGCACTTCGATATAAATCAAACCAGTAAGGAAAGGCAAAAGTCGGGCGGTGCCGACTTTATAATACCCTACACCTACCCTTTAAATACAAAAGTGGGACTATACCTAGAACCAATTTTGATTGACCTCGGCGGATGTATTCAGATAGATTATTAAAATTACTGTATCAAATTTCGAGCAAAGCAAATATGTTCAAAATGTAATAACTACGGTTGACAAATAACGGGAGATGGGAGCTATATCTAAATCTGAACCGATTTCCATCAAACCTTATAGATATTGTGGAATTTGTCGAGGAAAGCGTTGTACAAAATTTTGGGAAGATTGGTCAATAAATACGCTTGCAGTGGGTCTTTCCATGAAATTCACCAGAAATATCGAGAATCATAAGAAAGTCCTTCCTGCAAAATTTCGAGAGAATCGGTTAACCAATGACCATTTTATTGCTGTATTACTACAAATTGGTCGAACATATATATGGGAGCTATATCCAAATCTGAACCGATTTCTATAAAATTCACCAGTAAAATTGAGGGTCATAAGAAAATCCTTCCTACCAAATTTCAAGAGAATCAGTCAACAAATGACCATTTTATTGCTGTATTACTTCAAATCGGACGAACATTTATATGGGAGCTATATCCAGATTTGAACCGATTTCTATAATATTCTCCAGTTATATTGGGAGTCATAAGAAAATCGTTCCTGCCAATGAGCACTTTATTGCAATATTTCTCAAAATCGGACGAACATATATATGAGAGTTATATCTAAATCTGATCCGATTTCCGATTTAGGAAGATTGATCAAGAAATGCGCTTGAAGTGGCTCTAGGAGTAAAAATCGGGAGATATATATATATGTCAGAGCTATATCTAAATCTGAACCGATTTCGATGAAATTCACCAGTAAGAGTCATCAAAAAATCCTTTCTGCAAAATTTCGAGAATATGGGTTAACAAATGACCATTTTATTGAATTTTTACTGCAAATCGGATAAACATATATGTGGGAGCTATATCCAAATCTAAACCGATTTTTCCTATTTCAAAAAACTTCGTATCTACGCCAAAAAAAAATGTATGTGCCAAATTTAAACACGATCGGTTGAAAATTGCAATCTGTAGTTTGTACACAAATGAACATGGACAGACACAGTTAAATGGAATGAGAAAAAAATTTTGAATCCATGAGTGTACTTACAAATGGGTCCATCTCTTTTCCTTCTGGGAGGTACAAACAAATTAACTAAGTTATAATAACCTCATAGGCTCAGGCCTGAGGTGTCCTCAGTCTAAAAAATGTCATTATAGTGACAACATTTTATATATATAATAATCTACAAAGACAACATTTTGCTGAGGCTCGGGCCATAGGATGGGGGGTATACTAATTTCGTCATTCTGTTTGTAACTACTCGAAATATTTGTCTGAGACCCCATAAAGTATATATATTCTTGATCGTCGCGACATTTTATGTCGATCTAGCTATGTCCGCCCGTTTGTCCGTCCGTCTGTCTGTCCGTCTGTCTGTCGAAAGCACGCTAACTTCCGAAGGAGTAAAGCTAGCCGCTTGAAATTATGCACAAATACTTCTTATTAGTGTAGGTCGGTTGGTATTGTAAAAGGGGTCATATCGGACCAAGTTTTGATATAGCTGCATATAAACCGACCTTGGGTCTTGATTTCCTGAGCCTCTAGAGTACGCAATTCTTATCCGATTGGAATGAAATTTTGCACGAGGTGTTTTGTTATGACATCCAACAACTGTGCCGAGTATAGTTCAAATCGGTCCATAACCTGATATAGCTGTCATATAAACCGATCTTGGGTCTTGACTTCTTAAGCCTCTATAGCGCGCAATTCTTATCCGATTGGAATGAAATTTTGCAAGAAGTATTTTGTTATGATACCCAACACCTGTGCCAAGTGTTGTTCAAATCGGTCCAAAACCTGATATAGCTGTCATATAAGCCGCTCTGGGGACTTGACTTCTTGAGCTTCTAGAGAGCGCAATTCCTATCCGATTTGGCTGAAATTTTGCATGACGTATTTTATTCTTACTCTTATCAACTGTGTCAAATAAGGTTCAAATTGGTTAATAACCTGATATAGCTGCCATATAAACCGATCTCGGATCATGACTTCTTGAGCCTCTAGAGCTCGCAATTATTATCCGATTTGCCTGAAATTTTATACGACGGATCCTCTCATGACCATCAACATATGTGTTTATTATGGTCTGAATCGGTCTATAGCCCGATACAGCTCCTATATAAATCGATCTCTCTATTTTACTTCTTGAAACCCCAAAGGGCGCAATTCTTATTCAAATTGTCTGACATTTTCCATAGGTCTCCAACATATAATTTAATTGTGGTCCAAGCCGGACCATATCTTGATATCGCTCTAATAGCAGAGTAAATCTTTTCTTATATCATTTTTTGCCTAAGAAGAGATGCCGAGAAAAGAACTCAACAAATGCGACCCATGGTGGAGGTTGTTTTTTTATTTCATAAGTACAAAATTGTAATGAAATTCTTCGTAAAAAAAATGTTTTCTAAAAAATTTAAATTAAATTAAAATTTAAATTTAAAAAATTTAAATTTAAATTTTTCAAGAGACAAAATATTAGGGTAATATTCTCTTATGACAAAACTTCAGTATGGACGCCCTCTCGAAATTATTTTTTTAAGACAAAATTTCTTTAATATTTTTATTTACTTAATGAATTTTTTTAGGGCGTAAAACACTCTAAAGACAACCTGACCTCGAGATTATTTTTCCAAACCAAAATTAAATTTAGCATAAACATTTATAAAGTTTTGTTATCTTATGATTATCTGTCCCAAATTACATTTTCCTAAAATTTTTTCCATACACAAATTTCAATAAATAATTTTAAGACAAAATTTTAACCAGACCCTCGATTCCGTTGTCCGATTTTGATGAAATTTTATCCCTATGTATAAATGGGACGCGTGAATGACTGATCAACGCCCAGCCCAAACGGCTAAAGCTAGACTCATGAAATTTGGCAAGAATGTGAGTCTTGGGTCGTAGGCCCGATATACGACGGGGTTTTGTGATATTTGTAAGTTTAGGTACTAAAACGTACGAAATGGTGACTTTTACTTGGTAAAAACGGATGTAACTAGAATTATGATTTTGGGCTCAAATTATAGAGCGTCTCGAAAGAATAAGATTTGGTGACAAAAATTTTCCAAAATAGTACCGGAAATGGGAAAAATGGTACGTTTAGTACCGCAATTGATACTTTTTGATACCTTGTTTGTTAATTGAGTTAGAGCTTTGAATTTTGGAATTTAGGTACGCTATGGCAACCTAACCTAAATTGGGATGCCAAAAGAGCTTTTTGACATTTAGTAACAAAAGAGTACCAAAAATAGATACGAAATAGGTGAAATTTGCATAGGGCGAACGGGTAGAGCTAGAACTTCGAAATTTGCCTTAAATGATTGCTGTTGCGAAATAAAGGGGGTAGATAGAAAAAATATAAAAAATAGTAATGGAAACAGAAGAAACGTACGTTTAGTACCGTATTTGGTACCACTTCATACTTTCTTTATGGATTGAACTAGAGCTCCGAAATCTAACATGTAGATTATACTAAGAAAATATATAGACTGACTAAGTAACTTTTAACAAGTCATACATTTTGGTACCAAAAGGTACGAAATAGCTTATACACTTTTACGGTGAACGGAGATGGGTAAAATTAAAAAATTTGCTAAAAATGATCGATGTGTTGACAAATATACGACAAGTTGTACCAAATATAAAATCCTGAAATCATACCAGGAGTGGAACAATAAGTACTTAAGTGCTGTAATTGGTTCTATTTTGTACTTTCTTTATAGATTAAGCTACAGATCTGAAATTTGGTATACAGGTACATCTTGGCAGTATGTACCGGACGACAAGATGATTTTGTTCATATTTGCACATATTGGTACTAAAACGGACAATATGACAACTTCCCTACGGATTGAGCTACAGCTTTGAAATATGGAACGCAGTTACATATAGTCACTATGTACTGAGCAACTTGAAGATTTTTTATGATATTCGTTAATTTTGGTTCTAAAACGTACAAAGTGGTACTTTATTTACAGACTGAGCTACATCTGTGAAATAAGGGATACAGGTACATCTTGGCAGTATGTAACGGATGACCAGAAGATTGTTGTGAAATTTGTACATTTAGGTACTAAAACGTACAAAATGGTACTTTATTTAGGTTTTGAGCTAAAGATCTCAAAATTGCGATACAGTTACACTTTGACAGTAATCATCGGTCAACAACAGTTTTATTTTTAATCCATACATTAAGGCACTAAAACTTTAAAAATGTTCTTTCTTTACGGATAAGGCTTAAGTTTCAGTTACACCTTGATATAGGGTGTACCATCGGGGCCAGCGAAGCGACCGGGTATATGCTAGTATATTCATAATCCAGAAAATTTATATTGACGCAGCAATTTTTTCGAATATTTTAAAATAAAAATAAATATTTTAATTTCTAAGCCCCCACGACAAAAAATCATTTTCTTTATATTTTATGACCATTTAGCGAAGAAAGCTGGATTTTGGCATAGAATAGAACCTGCTGTAAAAAAAAGGAGAATTAATGCCATAAATTTATTTTTTATAGAAACCATCAAATTAAACAAGACATTAAAAGGAATTCCAGAAATCTCACTCCTAAGAATTTGGAGAAATGTTTTCGTTTGATTTTTGGGAAAAAAATGTCCGACTTTTGACAAGCTCATTTTCCCCCAAACATAACTGGAAATTTTTTCGTAACTGGTTTCAGTCGTCTACTTTACGCCAATCCAAATTTCATTGCGATACCTCTTTCCTAACTAGAGCAAGAAATTGTCTAAGGTAGTTCTATTCTTTTATATTTTTCGTCGTTAATGCGAACCTGGGCACACAGCAGCAGAAAGATCCATTGCCATTGTCTAGCGTTCGATGCCAGTAATCAACTTCCAAAAGATATTTGCACTGTGTTGGCAATCAGTGTAAAATTCATCTCTGACTTTATGACCAAATGTCATGCGACAGTTCCTGCACTCAATAACTACCACAATTACAAAAAAAAAAAAACAAGTAAAGGAGTGGTAAGTTCGGCCGGGCCGAATCTTATATACCCTCCACCATGAATCGCATTTTTCGAGTTCTTTTCCCGGCATCTCTTCTTAGGCAAAAATGGATATAAGAAAAGATTTGCTCTGCGATTAGAGCGATATCAAGATATGGTCCGGTTTGGAGCACAATTAAATTATATGGTGGAGACCTGTGTAAAACGTCAGCTAATTCTAACAAGAATTGCGGCTTTTGGGGGCTCCAGAAGTAAAATAGAGAGATCGATTTATATGGGAGCTATATCAGGCTATAGACCTATTCACAGGATCCGTCGTACAATTCAGTTTCAGGCAAATCGGATAATAATTGCGACCTCTAGAGGCTCAAGAAGTCAAGATCCCAGATCGGTTTATATGGCAGCTATATCGGGTTATGAACCGATACGTTTTAGTACCTAAACTAACGAATATCACAAAACCCCGTCTTATATCGGGCCTACGACCCAAGACTCATATTCTTGCCAAATTTCATGAGTCTAGCTTTAGCCGTTTGGGCTGGGTGTTGATCAGTCATTCACGCGTCCCATTTATACATAGGGATAAAATTTCATCAAAATCGGACAACGGAATCTAGGGTCTAGTTAAAATTTTGTCTTAAAATTATTTATTGAAATTTGTCTATGGAAAAAATTTTAGGAAAATGTAATTTGGGACAGATAATTATAAGATAACAAAACTTTATAAATGTTTATACTAAATTTAATTTTGGTTTGAAAAAATAATCTCGAGGTCAGGTTGTCTTTAGAGTGTTTTACGCCCTAAAAAAATTCATTAAGTAAATAAAAATATTAAAGAAATTTTGTCCTAAAAAAATAATTTCGAGAGGGCGTCCATACTGAAGTTTTGTCATAAGAGAATATTACCCTGAAATTTTGTCTCTTGAAAAATTTAAATTTAAATTTTTTAAATTTAAATTTTAATTTAATTTTAATTTTTTAGAAAATATTTTTTTTACGAAGAATTTCATTACAATTTTGTACTTATGAAATAAAAAATCAACCTCCACCATGGGTCGCATTTGTTGAGTTCTTTTCTCGGCATCTCTTCTTAGGCACAAAATGATATAAGAAAAGATTTACTCTGCTATTAGAGCGATATCAAGATATGGTCCGGCTTGGACCACAATTAAGTTATATGTTGGAGACCTATGACAATTTGAATAAGAATTGCGCCCTTTGGGGTTTCAAGAATTAAAATAGAGAGATCGATTTATATAGGAGCTGTATCGGGCTATAGACCGATTCAGACCATAATAAACACATATATTGATGGTCATGAGAGGATCCGTCGAATAAAATTTCAGGCAAATCGGATAATAATTGCGAGCTCTAGAGGCTCAAGAAGTCATGATCCGAGATCGGTTTATATGGCAGCTATATCAGGTTATTAACCAATTTGAACCTTATTTCACACAGTTGATAAGAGTAAGAATAAAATACGTCATGCTAAATTTCAGCCAAATCGGATAGGAATTGCGCTCTCTAGAAGCTCAAGAAGTCAAGTCCCTAGATCGGTTTATATGACAGCTATATCAGGTTATGAATCGATTTGAACCATACTTGGCACAGTTGGATATCATAACAAAACACGTCGTGCAAAATTTCATTCCAATCGGATAAGAATTGCGCACTCTAGAGGCTCAAGAAGTCAAGACCCAAGATCGGATTTTATGACAGCTATATCAGGTTATAAACCGATTTGAACCATACTTGGCGCAATTGTTGGATATCAGAACAAAATACTACTCGGTTTATATGGTAGCTATATCAGGTTATGGACCAATTTAAACTATACTTGGCACAGTTGTTGGATATCATAACAAAACACGTCGTGCAAAATTTCAAGAAATCAAGACCCAATATCGGTTTATATGGCAGCTATATCAAAACGTGGACTGATATAGCCCATTTACAATACCAACTAATAGGAAGTATTTGCGCAAAATTTCAAACGCCTAGCTTTACTCCTTCGGAAGTTAGCGTGCTTTCGACAGACAGACGGACGGACATAGCTAAATCGACAAAAATGTCGCGACGATCAAGAATATATATACTTTATGGGGTCTCAGACGAATATTTCGAGTAGTTACAAACTGAATGACGAAATTAGTATACCCCCCATCCTATAGCGGAGGGTATAATAATGCTCTTCAACTGAATTTATTTTGCAGAGTCTATGGTGGTGGGTTCCCAAGATTCGGCCCGGCCGAACGTAGTACGATTTTTCTTGTTTCTTCTAATATCCCCTTCATAATTAAGTAGCAGTCATTTTCAGCAAACAACAGACTTTTCAGCAGAAAGCCTGCTGCTCTGAAATTTCAGAACTTGTGTTGCAATAGCAGAACTACTGCTACAAAATCAGCTAAATAAACTACCAATATTCAGCAGAGAGTGTTTGCTATTTTCAGCAAACTTTTTTCTATGAGTGAACGCTTTGGTAAAATGGAAGAAATGACAATGCTCTGATGGCCAAAATTTACGGAAGCTTCAAGTAAGAAGGAGCATATTTATTTTTTGAAAATTTTGTAAATTTTTGAGAAAAAATATTTTTTATATTGAAAACGATGCCGTTTTTAAATCTCCAACCGTAGTGCTGATCTGAGACCCAACTAAGTATATCTTGACATTCTAAGTCAAATTAGCCATGTCCGTCCGTCCGTCCTTCGTTCGAAAGCACGCTAACTTTCGAAGGAGTATAGCTAAGCGCTTGCAATTTTGCACAAACTATTCCTATTAAGCTGAGTGTTCTGTTCGGTATTTCGAGCGGAATGCTGCCAAACTCCATTTTTTTGCTACTCTCGACATTACTGGGGAATTTCATGGAATATTGCACAACGCTTCCTCGACGACTACAACCATACACATAGAGTTTGGTCAAAATAAGTTCAGATTTAGATATATCTCCCATATATATGTTCGTCCGATTTGCGGTAATATTGGTCTTTTGTTAACCGATTTTCTTAAAATTCGGCTGAAGGCATTTTCTCTTGACTCTTAATATTATCGACCGATTTTAATTTCTAGAGTTACAGCAAGCGTATTTATTGATCCATATTGCCAAAATTTTGCAAAACGCTTTCCTCGACGACTGCCACAGTATCTGAGGAGTTTGCTCGAAATCGGTTCAGATTAGATAAAGCTCTCATATATATGTTCGTCCGATTTTAAAAAATATTGCTAAAAAGTGATCATTTGTAATCCAATTCTGTCGAAATTTTGCAGGAAGGATTTTCTTATGAACCTCAATAATACTGGTGAATTTCATAGAAATCGGACCAGACTTAGATATAGCTGTCATATATGTATTTCGCCAGATTTTCACCCCAAGAGCCACTGCAAGCGCATTGTTTGACCAATCTTGCCAAAATTTTACACAACGCTTTTCTTGACGACTACCACATTATCTAAGTTTGCTCGGAATCGGTTCAGAATTAGATATAGCTCCCATATATACGTTCGTCAGATATTGGGTAATTTGCCATAATGTTGTCATTTGTCAACCGATATAGGTCCCATATTGTACTTATAGGGTAGGTGTAGAGTATTATACAGTCGGCACCGCCCGACTTTTTCCCTTCCTTACTAGTTTAAGTTTGTTTTATTGGTTTTAATGGTTCGTTTTTCTTTACATATTTGAGAAAAAATATGTAAAATAGAGAAAATATAAGTGCAGATAAAGAAACATGTTTTATTATGGGAACAAAAACATTTGATTGCAGTCAAATTCTGCTCACGAAACAATCAAAAATTTCAACGGCTATTTCGAAAGCAGAATGGAATACCAACCCTTAGTATAGGTTGGAATTTTAAACGGACCATATCGGTCCATATTTTGATAAAGCTGCCATATAAACAGATCGCGGATCTTCTTGAACCTATAGAGCACAATTATTTGGCTGAAATTTTAAATCTTCAAAAATTTTTACAGGTCAAATCAACAGGTAAAAATGTGTGGAATTATTTCCATTTTTTTCGTCGCTTGGTCTACTGTGTGTCACCAGCATTAGCCAGTGCATAACCACCTTTGCATAGTTTTTCCTGTTATCACCAGTATTCGAACCATGCGTTCAGAGTCATAGCCGGGTAACCACTGCACCACATTAACCTTCAAACCCACACTTACTATAAAACTGATTAGTTGAAATTTTGGCACTATATGGGACTTAAAATAGGCCATGGTACATCGGCCCTTTCTAAACCAAATAACACAGTCATTTGTTATATGATAGCATTCGAATTGTGACGAGTTTTCAAGCTTGCATTTGCAGTAATGGGAGTTTACTCATTATTATAACAACATTAATACCTTCCCTAACAAAAGCTAATGAACTTTCTGATGAATACAACAAATTATGAATACCAAATATTTTTTGGCAAGGCAACGACCACTCCAACCAATTAATAATTTGTAGAGATTGAATTTAACACCTCAAAATCTGACTGGGGTCGTCAAAAATCAGCATCGAACAGTACAATGCGATATTTATTTCCTTTAGTGATGCAATCTTGCCTTTAGAAATAATAAATCTTTTATTCGCTTCATTATTATTACTGTTTTGGCCAGACTTAGTACTTTAAAAGAACGATTGAAAAGTAGGCCTTTTCTTTCAGATCACTCATTCCAATACAATAGGCTGCAGCTAAAAAACATTATTTTACACATGAGATTTTTCATCATTATCATCACAACCTCTGGACTTGTCATAATCATTATGTTGATCAACTTCTTCCAGCATCCATATGGCATTCATGACTGCCGCTGATGATCCTATAAAAGTTGTCGCACACAAATGGTATGGAAGCAGCAAAGTTGGACAGGCATATTTATAAATGACAGACAGCTTGGCTTATGCCAGAGATCATCGAGCATTAGCCATATTCAAGAGAAATCAGATTTCTGCATTCTTTTGTATACAAAGCGGATGCTTCAAAAAGAATTTTGTTCAAAAGCTACTGAATGCCGAAAACTTCTTTTGTTGGTATTTATTCTAAATTAAGAAGCACTACCTGGCATTCAGGATTATATGGGTAGCTTGAGACATCTTACGAAAACTTTAAAACACCATAAATGAATTGGACAATTATAGTCGAATTTTGTGCGACTGCAGACCATAGTGTAATCGGTTTCTAATACAAATAGAAAATCCAAAAACGTTTTTTTTTAAGGTAGGCAAAAAATGTGTTTTTGTTCTGCAATAGCATTTGACTGGTTTCCTAGATCGCTATGTGGTACCACCCACTCATAACTAGTGGTTGTCAAGAATAGGTATGTCTTCTAGGTTGAAACAAAGCTCTTAAGAGTATTTTCCTTTGTAGTGCAGCTAGAAAGAAAATTACTCCACCGCATATATTTCAATCAAATGAAAACATTCAAATTTTATCAGTAAAAGGCATTGGAGTAACATTTCTGACTATTATTATCCATTCAAAGCTAAACCAGTAGCGAATAACATGATTACGGAATTTGAAATCATTCCCGGTGGACGCAGAAACAGCAAATTGTATATTCACAGTGAAGGGCAAATAAATACTAAACAAGTAAAAAGGCGTTAAGTTCGGCCGGGCCGAACTTTGGATACCCGCCACCTCGGGTATATATGTAAACCACATTTCATCAAAATCCTGTGAAAATAGCATACCTTATGTCCCATAGCAGTTATATCGAAATATGTTCTGATTTGGACCAAATTCTAATAAGTACGAGTCATTGTTCAATTGTGTATAACAAAATATTGGTCTTTTTAGTAGCTATATCTAAAAATAAACCGATTTGAACCATATACGACACGTATGTCGAAGAGCCTATCATAAGTCACTGTGTCAAATTTCAGTGACATCGGATTATAAATGCGCCTTTTATGGGGCCAAGAATTTAAATCGAGATATCGGTCTTCATTGCAGCTATATCCAAATGTGGAGCGATTTGGGCCATAATGCAGAAGTATGTCAAGGGGTTTAACTTAACTCACTGTCCCAAAATTTCGGCGACATCGGACAATAAATGAGCCTTTTATGGGCCTAAGACCCCAAAACTGAGGATCGGTCTATATGGCAGCTATTTCCAAATCTGGACCGATCTGGGCCAAACTGAAGAGGAATGTCGAGGGGCCCAACACAACCCACTGTTTCAAATTTCAGCAAAATCGGATAATAATGTGGCTTTTATGGCCATAATACCCTAAATCGGAAGATCGGTCTATATCTATATTTAAATCTGGACCGATATCTTCGAACTTAACCTGCCTTTGGACAAAAAAAGAATCTGTTCAAGATTGCAGCTCAATATCTTTATTTTTAAAGACTGTAGCGTGATTTCAACAGACAGACGGACGGACATGTCTAGATCGTCTTAGATTATTACGCTGATCAAGAATATATATACTTTATAGGGTCGGAAATGGATATTTCGATATGTTGCAAACGGAATGACAAAAAGAATATACCCCCATCCTTCGGTGGTGGGTATAAAAATCTACATATTAAGAAAAACAGGTAAAGCGTTCGGCCGGGCCGATTCGCATTTGTCGAGTTATTTTCGCGGTATCTATTTTTAGGCATACAAAGGATGAAAGAAAAGAATTGCTATGCTACAAGAGCTATATCAAGTTATGGTCCGATTCGGACCATAACTGAATGAATAGTGGAAGTCATTGTGTAAAGTTTTAGCCAATTCGAATGAGAATTGCGCCTTGGGGGTCTCAAGAAGTAAAATATATGGGAGCTGTATCAGGCTATATATCGATTCAGGCCATATTTGACACGTATGTTGAAGGCCATGTGTTGTATAAAATTCCAGCCAAATCGGATAGCAATTGTTCGGTTTATATGGCTGCTATATCAGATTATGGACCGATTTAAATCATATATGGCACAGTTGTTGGAAGTAATAAAAAAAACACGCCATGCAAAATTTCAGCTAAATCGATAAGAATTCCGCCCTCTAGGGGCTCAAGAAATCAAGATTTAAGATCGGATTACATGGCAGCTATATCAGGTTATGGACCATAAGTCATAACGACACACGTCATGCTAAGTTTCAGAAATCAAGACCCAAGATCGGTTTATATGACAGCTATATCAGATTATGAACCAATTTCAACCATACTTAGAGCAGTTGTTGGAAATTATAACAAAATGTCTCATGCAAAATTTCAGCCAAATCGGATAAGAACTGCGCCCTCTAGTGACTCAAGAAGTCAAGATGCAATATTGGTTTATATGGGAGCTATATCAAAACATGGCCCATTTACAATCCCAACCGACCTACACCTATAATAAATATTTGTGCAAAATTTCAAGCGGCTAGCTCTACTCCTTCAAAAGTTAGCGTGCTTTTGACAGACAGACGGACGGACATGGCTAGATCGACTTAAAATGTCATGTCGATTAAGAATATATATATACTTTATGGAGTCGCACACGAATATTTCGAGGAGCTACAAACAGAATGGCGAGGGTATATGGTGGAAGGTATATGGTGGAGGGTATATTGGCCGAATATATGCCGTGGGTATTGGACCTGTTAGAAGCAAACCGAATTTACTATTGGGTTGCCCAAAAAGTAATTGCGGATTTTTCATATAGTCGGCGTTGACAAATTTTTTCACAGCTTGTGACTCTTTAATTGCATTCTTTCTTCTGTCAGTTATCAGATGTTACTTTTAGCTTGCTTTAGAAAAAAAGTGTAAAAAATGTATATTTGATTAAAGTTTATTCTAAGTTTTATTAAAAATGCATTTACTTTCTTTTAAAAAATCCGCAATTACTTTTTGGACAACCCAATATTTTGAGCTATTAATAAGCCTGCCACGGTTTTAAAACAATCATTCACGAGTATTTTCGGATACAAATCCGCTCGTAGCAAAATATCTACCGAGCGTGATACAAAAATTTCCGGATCAGCCAGCTGTATTCGTGGCATTTGAGACGACAGCTTCTCAGAAACACAAATGACGGCGAAATTCCAGACATTGGTGGTAAAACCAAAGCTGTAGTTTCTATCACAATTGGCGAATTCTGAGGTGAAACGATACTTTAACCACAAATTTTATCTGGTGTGGTCAAAACAGTGTCACTTATACCCGATACCATACCACTAGTTGACCAAACTGGAAGTTTCAAACTATTCCGAAGCAGGATCAATCAATGCTGCGCAGGAAACTAAACCCCACTGTGAACAGTATTGATCATAACAGTCCCTAAATGAACGGCTTTATTCTGCAAGGTATGAAACACCTGTCGAGGAGTACACGCAGACGAAGTTGAAGGTTGGAACAACCGCTCGATAGAGGGAGAAATTGCAGGTCGAAAACTAGCAAGTGAATTAGACAAGGTTGTGGAGTGTTTTAACGAGTCATATGATCTGAGGCCGTGAAGACACATCAAAGTCCTTATTCCTTCGAAAAGAAAGGCATCCAAATCTGCCCACGACAATGATCAAAAGTCGACAATGCCGAAAGACATCTATTCATGCCTAGTTGAATCGATTTTAAACCCGAAGAAGTCCAATCGATCTTAGACCCGAAGAAGTCCACTCGAAACGACCAGTAACCACAAATGGTCTTTAGCTGGTTATGGACCAGAATACGCTTATTATCGTAGGTATCCTTCAAAGTTTTTCACGCAAGTCCGAAACTATGATAGGTTAGAGAAAATTTCAAAACAATTTTCGTAGCCTCATCCCTGGTCTTACGCACCAAATGGCATTACTACTCAATATCAGTCAACTGGGAATTATTGACGTATATCGCGTGAAATAAATCTCGAAAAGTTGGCCACTTCTGAAAATCACCTTAAAATATATCGATTTCACAAGGAGGCAACGAGAGACTGTGAACCATATCACTAGGAGGAGGATTGAATTTTGAATTTAATGAGGGCCCCTGAGGCCCTAATAAAAAAGTTTAGAGAAGACAAGGACATGCTGAACTAATGCTTCGAGAGGAAAGGTAGAACAAATTTTTAGTTATACACGCCGGAAGTAGAGTACTGAAAAATTTATTCAAACCCAAATCGAAGTTATACAAATAAAAAGCCAAATAGTCAATATAAAATTTTCAATGTATAAAATATAATATACTAGCTTACCCGGGCCCTCTCCGCTGCGCCTTATTTTCTTTATATGGAACAAACGTTTCCTTGGAATATTTATTTTCGACAATTAAAGAGCTTTTAGTGAGATACCATGCTACGAACATAGTATGTCGCTTGACAAACAGTTTAACAATTTAAGTGCCTTTATCTGAACCCCACATGATCTTTATTGGTCTACGAATTTAAGTTTGGATGTAAGGTGTACTCCATTCTTAAAATATTTTATTTCAGCCCGATATACTCTGATTGCAGACTTGTGCTACAAACTTACCAAAACACAAAAAAAGTGGCGGCTATATCATGACAGAGCTCATATAGCCCATATTATTTTGTAGAGTGGCCCAGATTCGACCATCCCATCACAATGTGACTATGAATATGTTCATATATCACCTTTATTTGGTACATCATAATGCAAAGTGCCAACCATTTATTGTTGTCCATTCTGTGTAACAGATCTTTGGAGTTGATCAACAGCATCATCATTCGCCAAATGGTAGTAGGCGCGTCTTGAACAGCGCTGATCATCATCATCGGCAGTTATAAGTGAAGCTTAAATGAATGGATCTAAAGAACTTTTTTGGATTAGGTTCATTTGTTAAACTGCTGCTGCTTCTTCTCCTGCTTGTTAGACTGCCTTTCCTTGCTGGCTTTTCTACTACCTCCGAAGGAAGAGTGAATGAATGAATGCGTTAAATTCCACATAAAACCAAAAGGGGCTGCCCGCTGTTTGGGATTTTTGTGAATACCGCTTCGCGCCTTAGTTGAAGAGCCAAAGACATTCCTCAGATTCAGTCCCCAGCAGTCACCATCACCATGCCAAAAAATGCAATGTTTCATTTATCATTTGTTTTTTGTCCTTCGACTGGCTCGTACAATTTACAGATAAACTTTGTAAAGGCATTAAGTTGCTGATTGTTTTGTGGCTACTGACACTTGCTTTGTTTGTTAGTGGCTCGTTGTCAGTTGCACTGCAACGATTACTACTTAGGAGGCAAGCAGCAAACGAGGGAACACCTTAAGCACTTCATTGGCAGACTAGTAATCGAGATTCCACCGCTACCAGAAGATGAATGTATGATAATTCATTTGTTACTAATATATATATATATATATATTCATACTTGTACATATTTATCAAACGACAGTTATCACACACTAATATAAATATGAATAAAATAAAAAAAATTCGAGCGAAAATTTTAACGGCCTTACTCCAAAAACGTAAGGCCTTAAAATAGCTTTATTTGACAGTTCTCTAAAGGAAGTCTGTCAAATAAACCTTTTTCAAATCTTTATTAGGTTTTGTGAATGCTGGTTTTAAGAAAATAACAAAAATATATTACAGTGTCACTGACACGTAGTCTTACCAATTCAAACGACCACAATTTGTTGTGTGAAAATACTTTTTATTGATTCAAATTGGGAAAATGTGGGGATGTAAAACCGTACGGAAGTCGATTTGGACACAGCTCGGATATAAATCGTTGACACGATTTGAGCTCCTAGAAGCCGAGTAGTGTTTTGTTCGTTGCTGCTGATTTCCAATAACTGTACCAAGTACAGTCCCAATCGGTCAATAACCTACTATGAAAAATGAAATAAAAATTTGCCCATGAACATTCCATTAAGGAACAAGGACAAACTTCTCACAATAACCTCATATAGCTCCTATATAAACCGATCTAACGATTTGATATCCTGAACCCCTGGAAGCCGCATTTGTAATCCCATTTCACTGAAATTTCGACGGGGTGTTTTTATCACTTCCATTGCATAATTGCACCAAATACAGTCTTAATCGGCCAATAACCTGATATAGCTCCCATATAAACCAAAGGAGATCATCGCAGCGCAGTGGTTAGCATATCCGCCGGTTGTTATTTTCCAGCCAAATATAACGCAACCACACTATAGGATATTATTGGGTTGCCCAAAAAGTAATTGCGGATTTTTTAAAAGAAAGTAAATGCATTTTTAATAAAACTTAGAATGAACTTTAATCAAATATACTTTTTTTACACTTTTTTTCTAAAGCAAGCTAAAAGTAACAGCTGATAACTGACAGAAGAAAGAATGCAATTACAAAGTTACAAGCTTTGAAAAAATTTGTCAACGCCGACTATATGAAAAATCCGCAATTACTTTTTGGGCAACCCAGTATTATATTTTAAAAATTTTCCTATTCGTCTCTCCACAACGGTGCACTATGGCATCGTACGTTATACACATTATTTATATTTCGTCAATCTCTTTCTCCATATTCCCAAATCATGCATATCGGTTCAAATGTAAATTTTGCCCATGCACATTCCACTAAGGAACACGGGCAAACTTCTCACATATCAATGAGAGCAGTCCGATTCAAGTTTAAGCTCAATGATAAGGGTCCTCCATTTTGTAGACGAGTTGGAATGGCGTGCAGCAGTGCGACACCTCTATGGAGAGAAGTTTTACATGACATAGTACCTCACAAATTTGGCCAGGATTGGTAGTGGAAAACCACAGCTGAACACTTTTATACCCACCACCGAAAGATGGGGTATATTCATTTTGCCATTCCGTTTGCAACACATCGAAGAATCCATTTCCGACCCTATAAAGTATACATATATTCTTGATCAGCGTAAAAATCTAAGACGATCTAGCCATGACCGTCCGTCTGTCTGTTGAAATCACGCTGCAGTCTGAGATGAAACTTTCCACAGATTCTTTTTTGTCCATTAGCAGGTTAAGTTCGAAGATGGGCTATATCTTCATATAACCCCCATATAGACCGGTCCGGCGATTTAGGGTCTTAGGCCCATAAAAACCACATTTATTATCCGATTTTGCTGAAATAGTGGGATGTGTTAGGCCAGTCGACAACCTTCTTCAATTTGGCTCAGATTGGATCAAATTTGGATATAGCTGCCATATAGACCGATCTCTCGATTAAAAGTCTTGGGCCCATAAAATGCGCATTTATATTCCGATTTCACCGAAATTTTAGACAATGAGTTGTGTTAGGCTCTTCAACATTCTTCTTCAATTTGGCTCAGATCGATCCAGATTTGGATATAGCTGCCATATAGACCGATCTCTCGATTTAAAGTTTTGGGCCATAAAATGCGCATGTATTATCCGATTTCGCCCAAATTTGGGAGAGTGAGTTGTGTTAGTTGTGACACAGTGACTTGTGTTACGCTTTTCGACATCCGTGTCGTGTATGGTTCAGATCAGTCTATATTTGGATATGGCTATCAAAAAGACCAATATTTGGTTCTTCAAAATTGAACAATGACGTGTACTTAATAGACCACTCAATATCCGTGTCGAATTTGGTCCAAATCGGACCATATTTCGATAAAGCTGCTATGAGGGCACAAATTATGCATTTTTCAACGGATTATGACGAAAGGTGGTTTACATATATACCCGAGGTGGTGGGTATCCAAAGTTCGGCCCGGCCGAACTTTGCCCTCCTAAATCGGTGCAAAATGGGGCAGTAGATCGACATTTATAGCCTCTTGAAATTTGGAAAGTGCGAAACTTTAACGATCGGTATCTCACCCTGTATTTACAGATTTAGATTAACAACTCTGTTTTCCTGAAAGCCTAGGTGCTCTTCCACAAATATCTAGTAAATTTTCTGTCGCTCAGATCAACATGCAAGAAGTTGTGATTTTTTTTTACAATTTTTCGTCGTATCATTGTGCATTGGAATGAAAAGGGACGAATAAACGAATGGTGGGCAAGGCGGGATGTTGAAGCAATTTTTGTTATTGAAGCGATATACATAGCCTTATCGTTGTTAATATGCATAAACATATCGTTGTTAATGTAAGTATCTCTCACGGATGCCCTTGAAAATTGAAATTGGGTAGCATTTATGATCACAATCCAAAACATGCGCCATAAAGCAAAATGCGTCAAA
Source organism: Stomoxys calcitrans (assembly GCF_963082655.1). Classification (NCBI taxonomy): domain Eukaryota; kingdom Metazoa; phylum Arthropoda; class Insecta; order Diptera; family Muscidae; genus Stomoxys; species Stomoxys calcitrans. The sequence goes on from NC_081555.1 coordinate 67,789,347, forward strand.
TTGAAAAGCTATCTTCCCCTCTAGACTTTACATAGATTGCAAAACATTTATCTTGACATTTACGTTGCCTGTCATTATAAGTTTTTCCGCTGTCTTCCCCTTGACCTAGCACACCTTAAGGGAAATTTGCAAACCCCTTTTGCTGCACATAATTTATGGCCAAGCAACAATGACTGCGAAGCATGAAATGTCTTTATTATGCAAATCTAGCGTTAAGTGGTTTTTCTGGGAAAACTAAGTGGGGTGCATCGATGGTAGCACTGGAAGAAATTCTTAGGGTTGCAGTGAAACAGACTAGCATGGGATTGAAATCAGGGGAAGCACGTTGCGCACTGTAGTAGCTTTTCCAAATATTTTTTCTTTAATATATGTATGCTCCAACCGCTCTTTTAGAAGAAAGACGTACAAAAGGTTTTCGTTTATTGGCTTTTATGAAATTATTTGCCGTGTATTGCAAGTTACGCAAAATTTATTGCGTGGCTACGAAACGCACAGAATGCCTCTACAATGCGTAATTGTCTGAGGCTGCAATTGCGTTTTTAATGATTTTTGCAATAGACCGATACAACGGACTACATCGTTCAATGTTATTTAAATGGGTATTTATGACCAGTAATTGGATGTTATATGGTCTGTTGGCAGTTGGTACTGTCGCAGAGTATAATAGAATCGAAAACATATAGCAAATACATGTAAGGAGAGGCAAATGTCGAGTCTACATACCACTTTTAATACATAGAACCTATGTCCAAATCGAGTCAGACTCTAATAGTGCATACCTATTAAAATATCGAGTGGAACCTTATATAACTTTCTTGCTATAGGACCTTAATTGTGCCTACTACAGCCTTAAAAGGGCATATAGAATAACAGATTATATGGAAGCAAGTGGGGGGGAGGGGCTCTAGGTACGAGCCCCTGTAAACACGATTTTGTGTAAAGAAAAAATTTTAATTAAATTTATTCTAAACAAAACATATGAGTAAAATTTTTTAAAATTATAAAATTTCATATTTATAAAATTCTACAAAGACAACATTTTGCGAGGCCCGCTTTAAAATTATTTTTCTTAGGGTTAGGTTAAAAGAGGGTGCGGATATTTGTCCGCCCCATGCTATTGTGGACATGCATCTTAGCCAGAAATTACCTTGTTGTGCGCTCTAAATACTAAAAAGTAACCTAGGAAAAGAAAATCTAAGTTATGAATTCCGCGCTACCTACAAAATCCTTAATTGTTTTCCATGCCACGCCTCTAAGTTGGTTCAAGTCTGGTATTGTGTGCCCACCTAAGTGCCGGTAACTGTTAGCCGCGAAAGCCTGGCAATGACATAGGAAATGCTCCCACATCACATCATCTTCCTCGCATGCCCTACACCTGCTATCACTTGCCGCACTCATTTGACATAAGTGAGCTCGTAGTCCTCTGTGTCGTGTTATGATTCTGAAAGCTATACTGGCCTCCTTCTTACTTCCTTTCAGAAATAACCTCGTCTTCTCACTATCTCTCCCCATAGGATTTTGGACGTTCTACCGACCGTTTCGCTGTTCCACAGGGTTACATGTGCATTCATTGCTCACGCCTTCAACTAGGGCTGCGACGACCCGAAAGGCTTCGGGTTAACCAAGTTTATTGATGGCAGTTCTCTGGCCTTCACTGCCAATTCGTCTGCTCTCTCATTCCCAGTTACTCCACTATAGCCCGGCACCCAATCTATGCGGATTTTGCCATCCTCAGAGAAGACGTTAATCTCCTTCTTACATTCCAAGACAATTCATGATTTTACCATCCTATTATTTCCCTCATGGCATGTTAACAGTTAACGCGTTAACACCACAACACCTAACACATTCCTTGATCGCCCGGATCTTTGCGTGCTGGACCGTATTATGTATGGTCTGGCAGTCTAAAACAAATCTCAGTCCCTGGGCTCTCAATGAAGACCCCCATGCCCACTCTGTCCTCTTGCTTAGATCCATCCGTGTAACATGATCTTCCAGATGGGAATATTAGGCTTCCGTCAATCCAAGAGTGTGCCGATGGCAGCAATGCCTCGAGTGTCGTCTCAAGTATACGATCAGAAATAATATTAGCCAGTAGACTTTTATCTATGAGAGCAAGTTTTATATTAGACTTACGTTTGCCGCTGGGTCAATTAACATCAAATAGTTGGCAAAGAAAGAAAAAAGTTTACAACTGCAATAACGTAGAAATCTTTTGGGGTTTCTCATTTTTGGTCCTACAACTTTTTCTTATTTTCTCTCCAATAAATTGAAAATATTTTAGAACTTTCTTTCTTTTACATCAATAACGGTTTATTGATCGATTTTAACAAAGTTCGCAGGAGATTTTAGCGACATCATTTAAGCAGAACATAAAGGGTGTTTGTTTAAGAGCTATAGGAAAGTCTTTAAAAAACAGATAAAATTCTGAAAAAGGCATGAAATCTTTATTTGAATCGATAGTACGTACGGTTCAAATTTAGTGTTTGGACATTATTTCATGCAAATGTTGACCGTGACTGTTCCTCAAATGGTTAATCGGCTTAGTCCAATTTTGGCATTTCGGACGGTATCTCACGAATGAATGCTTCAATGTTGTCTTCCAATGCGTCAATTGAAGAGGGCTTGTGTGTATAGACATGAGATTCAACATAGCCCCAAACAAATATTCTAAAGGCGGTAAATCGCACGACCTAAGCGCCCAATTGACCGGTCCCGAACGTGAAATAAAATGTTCACCGAACTCGCCCCTCAATAAGTCCATTGTTACGCGTGCTGTGTGGCAAGTGGCACCGTCTTGTTGAAATCACATGTTATGCAAGTTAAGCTCTTGCGCATCATCATTGGTAGCGCATCATCATTGAAGAAGTACGGTCCAATAATGCCACCAGCCCATAAACCGCACCGAACTGTGACTTTTCCTGGATGAATTGGTAGCTCTTGCAATGCTTCCGGCAGATCTTCACCCCGAAATCGACAATTCTGCTTATTTACGTATTCACTGAACCAAAAATTAAACTGACCATAAAATGGAAGAAGGGCGCGATGAAATTTGTTAACAGAGCACTCATTTTGATAATAAAATTCAATAATTTGCAAGCGTTGATCGTTTCTAAGACGATTCATGGTTAAATTACAGACCAAACTGAAGATGTTTGACAGTGAAACAATTGACGATACATGCGTGAGATGTTAAAAAAACATAATAGCTAAACAATTACCTTTTGAATGGCTTTTCGTAAAAATGTATTTATTGAAATATTTAACAATTATAGTTGCTGAATGTTCTCAGCTGTTTGGGAAAAATTTTACGGATACAAAATCATTTAGAACCAATAGACCGACGTAAACAAAATGAGAGTAAATGAAAAATTTCATTAACCTACTGAAGCTGATTCGGCGAAACTTTCACTATAAAACTAAGATATGCGCAAAGACAACTACATTTTGAAAACTTTGAAAGATTAGAATTAGCCTATAATTAGTGTATAGGCAATCACTACAAAAATTTAGCTTTGACTCTGAACAAATGTCACCGGCGATAGGTCAGTTGCTGCCAGCGACCGCAATTTTCAAACAAAAAATTTAGGTATTTTTACCAATTTCACGGTAACAGGAGAATTTTGGCAAATTTCGATTTTCAAAAATGTGGGGTGGGTCCCCCACAAAATAAAATCCTGGATACGGCCTTGATATGCATACTGTCTTTAAGAGTAAAGTAATGTCAGTGAAGTGGGGTATTATTGGGCTGGGCTGTATTTCGTGTAACCTTCACCAGGTATCGCATTTGTCAAGATCTTTTGTAGACAGAAACTATGAAAGGATAATTGAAGATCAAGCTATAAATTTCCAAGAATATTTTTATATATTTTAATAAGAGTTGCTTCCTGTAGTTGCTTAAGAAGTAAAATCGAGAGATCTGTTTTGGGGGAGCCATGGACCGAATTGCACACTTCCTGCTTTGTATACATTGGATAAAGCATCATGCAAAATGTCAGCCAAATCCAATACGAATTGGGGCCTCGAGAGGTTCGAGAAGTAAAATAGGAAGACCACTTAATATGGGAGCTATATGAGGTTACAGGCCCATTTCGATTAAACTTTGTTTATAAATTGGAGGTCTTGGCAGAAATCATCGGACAATATTTCAGCCAAATCGCATAAGAATTGCTCCCTCTAGGGGCCCATGAAGTACAATCGTTAGGTTGATTTATATGGGAGCTGTGTCAGGTTATAGACCGATTCCGATCCAAATATGGATAGAGTCAGACCATTTGTAATGCCCAACGACCTACGTCAATAAGAAGTATCTGTGCATGATTTCAAGGGAGTTGCTTAATTCGTTTGAATGCTATCGTGACATAATCCGATGGACGAACAGGGCTGGATCGTCTAAGAACGTCAAATCGATCAAGAATCAACATACTTTATAAGTTTAAATATCAACGATAAAAGCGTGCTAATTTTGGCCGGTCCGATTATTGGGAAACCACCATCATGGATTTTGCTAAAAATTAACACAAAATGAACTTAGTTGAAGGGCATATTTGTAATTTACATACCAAATTACTGTCCAGGGGCTTAGAAAGATAATTGGGATAATGGTTTGTATGATCACACATTGATTTTGACAAAATGCACCATAAAACACATAACACTGTGTAAAATTTCAGCCAAAACGGACAACAATTGCGATTTCCAGCGGCTCAAGACGTCAATTAAGGCAGCTATAGATTTTGGTATCATAACGGGACACATGGGACTACGAGCACATGTGTGGAGTATGTGGGGAAGATGATGAGACGTTGGACCATTTCCTATATTATTGCTCAGTCTTCGAGGCTAAAAGGAGGGTACAAAATACCAGACAAGAACCAACTTAGGGGAGTGGTATGGAAAACCATTAAAGATTTTGTAAATAGCAAGGAATTCCTAACTTTAAATTTTCTTTTCCTAGGTTACTTTTTAGAACGCACAACAAGTCTATTACTGGCTAAGCTGTAGGTCCGCAATGACATGGGGCGGATTAATATCCGCACCCTCTTTACAACCTATTCTAACCTAACCTATATGGGAGCTATATCAGGTTATAGATCGATTACGAAAGCAAATGGCACCGTTGTTGGAAGTCGTTACGGAGCGCTACGTACGAAATTTCAGTCAAATCCAATAACAATTGCGGATTTCTGGACTCAAGATGTCAAATCTTTAGACCGGTTTATATGGTAGTTATATGAGGTTTTAACCCCATATCTACCACATTTGGCACAATCGTTGGAAGTCGCTACGTACAAAAATTCAGTCAGTTATAATTAAGGTTTCTAGAGACTCCTCCATTCGAAGGACTAATCAAGCCGATTACTGGGTTAAGTTTATGTCCATAGTGTCATGGGCGGATTAATATCTGCACCCTCATTCAACCTTACCTAACCTAACCATATACAAATCTGAACCAATAGGGCCCATTCAAAATCCCCAATTACCTATATCAATAAGAATCATTTGTGTCTGCTTTACAGGAAGATCTTTAATATATGCACTTTATGGTGTTTCAAATCCATATTTCGGAATAATTGGATTAGTATAATCTCCATCCTATGGTGGCGGGTATAATAACTCAAGTTGTTTCAAACGGTATTGCAAAAATAGCGGTTTTATCACTCATTTTGAGCTCAATCATTCTAATGACAAAGCCCTTTCGGTAGCAGTTGACCGACTGAAACCCTTAATAATAGCTCATAACTATTCAAAATGACAAAACGCACATTTCTGTTGGTTAATTCTCACATTGTTTGAAGTTTTTTTTTTGTTCAAATTACCAGCTTCCGTTTCAGCAAGAGCACTTTTGTAATGACAGTTAACGTTAGGCATTTTGTTTGTTCTACCCCGAATACCAGCAGACATGTTATCAGACCACAGATGCATCGAATGGGCCACCTTATTCTCAACAATGTTCAAGCGTTAAATTGTTGACGGTAGAGGAGGACCGCAAGGAGATAAATTGGTCTTAGAAAACATGCAACAAATGTCTATTTTTTTATTCCATAGAGTGATCGTTTTTCCGGCAGTGATTAATTTCAAAATCAAAAATGCTAGGGGTTAAATTGTATCTTTAACGCCCTAATTGGAAAATATGTAAAAAACTAGTAGTGTGTGTGTGTTTTTTTTTAGATTGAAGCATGGCGCCATGCTGGTTTTATTGGTAGAATCATTTTCCCCCGGAAATCTATGCGTTCTAAAACGTTTACCATCGGCTTGTCTGATCTGTGTGTACTAAAGGTTACCAATATATTTGGTGGAATTCAGTTTTAGTGTTATTTGAGAAGAAAGGATCAATACTTTTCGAATCTTAATTACGCCACCAATGCTTGTCAGAGCCTTATGAATAATTACCAACCATTAATATTTCCATAACCATTTTTGTTGACCCAATAATTGGGCCCTTTTTATACCCTCCACCATAAGATGGGGGGTATACTAATTTCGTCATTCTGTTTGTAACTACTCGAAATATTCGTCTGAGACCCCATAAAGTATATATATTCTTGATCGTCGTGACATTTTATGTCGATCTAGCCATGTCCGTCCGTCTGTCCGTCCGTCCGTCCGTCCGTCCGTCCGTCCGTCCGTCTGTCTGTCGAAAGCACGCTAACTTCCGAAGGAGTAAAGCTAGCCGCTTGAAATTTTGCACAAATACTTCTTATTAGTGTAGGTCGGTTGGTATTGTAAATGGGCCATATCGGTCCATGTTTTGATATAGCTGCCATATAAACCGATCTTGGGTCTTGACTTCTTGAGCCACTAGAGTGCGCAATTCTTGTCCGATTGGAATGGAATTTCGCACGACGTGTTTTGTTATGATACCCAACAACTGTGCCAAGTATGGTTCAAATCGGTCCATAACCTGATATAGCTACCATATAAACCGATCTTGGGTCTTGACTTCTTGACCCTCTAGAGGGCACAATTCTTATCCGATTTGAATGAATTTTTGCACGAAGTATTTCGTTATGATATCCAACAACTGTGCCAAGTATTGTTCAAATCGGTTCATAAACTGATATAGCTGTCATATAAACAGATCTGGGGATTTGATTTCTTGATCTTCTAGAGGGCGCAATTCCTATCCGATTTGGCTGAAATTTTGCATGACGTATTTTATTTTTACTTTCAACAACTGGGTCAAATAAGGTTAAAATCAGTTCATAACCTGATATAGCTGCCATATAAACCGATCTGGGATCTTGACTTCTTGACCCCTAGAGGTCGCAATTATTATCCGATATGCCTGAAATTTTGTACGATGGATCCTCTCATGACCATCAACAAACGTGTTTATTATGGTCTGAATCTGTCTATAGCCCGATACAGATCCCATATAAATCGTTCTCTCTATTTTACTTCGTGAGCCCCAATGGGCGCAATTCTTAAACGAATTGGCTGAAATTTTACACAGGCCTCCAACATATAATTTAATTGTGGTCCGAACCGGACCATATCTTGATATCGTTTTAATAGCAGAGTAACTCTTTTCTTATATCCTTTTTTGCCTAAGAAGAGATGCCGGGAAAAGAACTTGACAAATGCGATCCATGGTGGAGGGTATATAAGATTCGGCCCGGCCGAACTTAGCACGCTTTTACTTGTTTGTTTTGTTCCCTTCCCTTTTGTGCTGTGTTGGGTTTACAGAAAGTTTTGTAGCACCTCATTAAAATCGGTCCGATTGTAGCTTTTCAAAGTGCTCCCTAATTAGAGCTCCACATTCCAATCGTTTTTTTTTTTTTATTGTATGGTGTTGGCGACTACATTATTATGAAGAGGCAAAAATGGAGGAAGAAAATTGCCTTAAATGGCTTAAAAACGTTTTCGTTTACTTTGGGAGTTTTTTCATTGGCCAATGACAATGGATATTTGTTTATTACATATCTTCGAACAATTTAAGAGATTTGAAAGAAGAGCCATTGCAAATTAAATCTAAATGAGATGCAAACAGCATTCGAAAAACCATTGAGTAAAGGTTACCAGGTGGTTAGTTTTTTGATAAAATATTTACAACATTCTTATTCAAACAGTATTTTTGGTTGAGTTTTATATAAGAAGATATAAAAAAATTAAGTGCGGGCGGAGCCGACTATATAACACCCTACACCACGGAGTCTGCGTACTAATTTTATTGCATGGAACCTATGTTGAAATATAGGCAGATTTTAATTTTGCATACCTATTGACATATTGAATAGAACCTTGTAAAATTTTCTTAATTGTGGCTTCTACAGCCTTAAAGGCCATATCATATGAAATATATATATGGAGCTACACATATCTAAATCTGGATGGATTTTCATAAATTATAGCACACGTACTAAGACATCTAATAAAAAACTTCACGCCAAATTTTATTAAGATCAAACTAAAATTGTGGCTTCTATAGCGTTAAGAGGGCATATCGGATGAAAGACATATATGGGAACTATATGTAAATCAGGACCGATTTTTATGAAGTTTCCCACATGCATTGGGACGTCAAATAAAACATCTAGTGGAAAATTTTTTAACGATCGGACCAAAATTGTGGCTTCCATAAAATATCATATCGGATGAAAGATATATATGGGAGTTATATTTAAAAAAAAAAAAACAAAAAACTGTAAAGATCAGACAAAAATTTTAGCTTCTACAGCTTTAATAGGCCACATCGGATGAAAGATATATATGTGAGCTATATCTAAATCTGAACCGATTTTTATGAAATTTTCCACACATATTGAAACATCGAGTAAAACATCTCACGCAAAGTTTTGCAAAGATCGGACCAAAATCGTGGCTTCTACAGCCTAAATAGGCCATATCGAATGGAAGATATATATGGGCGCTACATCTAAATCTAAACCGATTTTCAGGAAATTTTGCACACGTATTGGGACGTAAAAAAAACATATCATGCTAAATTTTGTAAAGATCGGATCTAAATTGTGGCTTCTACAGCCTTAATAGGCCATATCGGATGAAAGATTTATAAGGGAGCTATATCTAAATCTGGACCGATTATCAATAGCTTTCGTCCTTGGACCAAAAAAGTGACTTGTGCAAAATTTTGTGACAGTCGGACGACAAATGCGACCTGTACCTTGATTACAAGAATACATGAACAGATAGACAGACGGGCAGAGCTAAGTCGAACCAGGAAGTGACTCTTAGACGATCGGTATACTTATCAGACCCATTGACCCTTATCAGACCCATCTTCTCATTCTTAGCGTTGCAAACAAATGCACAAAGTAATAATACCCTGTACCACAGTGGTGTAGTGTATAAAAAGGCATTAAGTTTGGTCGGGCCAAACTTTGGATACCCACCACCTAGGGTGTATATGTAAACCACCTTCCGTCATAATCTGGTGAAAAATGCATTATTTATGCACCCATAGTAGCTATTTCGAAATATGGTACGATTTGGATTGAATTCGGCACCGGCACTGAGTGGTCTTATAAATACAAGTCACTGTTCGTTCAGTTTTGTAGAAAAAATATTGGTCTTTATGGCAGCTATATCCAAATATATATCTAACATAAGTCACTGTGTCAAATTTCAGCGAAATCAGATAATAAATGTGCCTTGCGTAGAGCCAAGATCTTAAATCAAGAGATCGATCTATAAGACAGGTATATCCCTAACACTACTCAATGTACAAAATTTTAGCGTAATCGTACAAAAAATTACGCGATTTATGGGCCCAAGACTTTAAATCGAAAGATCGGACTATATGGCAGCTATATCCAAATCTGGGCCAAATTGAAAAAAATATGTTAAAAAGCTCAACACAACTCACTCTCCCAAATTTCAGCAAAATCAGATAATAAATGTCTCTTCTACGGGCCTTAGATCTTAAATCGGCTGATCGGTCAGTATGGGGGCTATATTAAGATATAGTCCGATATAGCCCATCTTCGAATCGAACTTTCCTATGGACAAAAAAAAAGCAATTTGTCATTAAGTCTATTTAAAAGACTGTAGCCTGATTTCAACAGACGGAAAAACATGGCTAGATCGTCTTAGATTTTTACAACGATCAAGAATATATATACTTTATAGAGTCATAATTGTATATTTCGATGTGTTGCAAACGGAATGACGAAATGAATACACCCCCTTCCCTCGGCAATAAGGATGAAAATTATTATTTCCCAAAGTTATAATGACGCCAAATTAAATGAAAATCTTTATACCTCTTCGTCATTCGAGTTTTTATCGTTTAATCGGTACGTTATACTAAAACAAATATTACTTAAACAACAACCTCACTAAATCAATTTAGTTACAGCTCATAAAGCAATTTAAAACAACGCGTACAGTAACAACATTTAAATTGTGATGGACGATTTTTCTTAAAAACGTAAGAAATGAGAGGACGGCAATTCTCACCTTTTATATTATATATATTTATATTTTTAAAATGATCTGCACATCATAGTCATTTTGACGAAATCGCTCTGGCACTAAATGAAAGCGCTCGGACTCTTCTATCTGCGGGGGAAGGTAAAAATTATTAGGAGGGGATAACGTTCATGTGAAACGTATTTGTCATACTCCAAAAGGTAAATTGAGAAATTGGTCACTATGAAGGCTATATCATTAAGTAGACAATATAAGAAGCAAAATTGGTCATCGCTGCCCTCATGAAGTAAAATCGGGGAATGCATCAATCTGAGGGTAATTGCGAAAAGTGAAAAAGTAAGTTAGCCCTATTTATTGTAAGTAAAAGATATATTAATAGCCCAACAGATATAGCTCATCAACTTTACTTGCCCGGTAGTAATATTTTTGATGACAGAAGCGTGATTACATAGACGAACAAGCAGAAGGATGCGTGGATTGGCAAAAAAGTCTTGGAGTTTTAACACGACCAAAAATATACTCGCACTTGGGGCGTGATAACGATATTGCATCGTAGAAATTATAATACATATAAAATATATGGTCACCTTAAAACACATTAAAGCAAACCTTCGATAATATCCCAATTAGTAAAAAAACAAAACATACCAATAAACAACAAAACACAACGGCCTTAGGTCGATATCGTGATTGGATTAAAAGTTTCCCTCCTAACCAAAAGCCAAACAGTAGCAATAGGTCCCATTCTGGCAACAAATCAACAGCCTTTCAGCAGCACCGAACATAAAAGGCAAAAAGTACAAATAACAATGCGGTAAGGCAGCAGAATGCAAATCCAAAAGCAAAATACGCTAATTTTTGCCGTTTATCCCATTATACAACGAACACAACTTCGAAGAATGCAACTCCAACTTGCTTTAGTAGAGAACACATCGTAAGCAAAAGTGGTACATTTCCTTCTGTGTTGAGTATTGAAGACTTTTACAAAGTAATTTTACCTTCGCACAGGGAGGCTGATCTTGGAAAGGCTGTAATTGTGCTAAACTTCATTAAAATCGGTTTACAAACGAATTTCAGTGAACCACTTTGCATGCAAAATTGAATTGATTACTGGGTTGCAACTACAGGATATTTTCGCAATTATGTTGGAAAAACGCCCTGCGGAATTACGCAAAGCGAGAAATATGAAATACGCCACACCAAAGGCCGCTCGCTATGCAAGTAGTGTACACCCGCACTTCTTTGCTTCATTATTGGGCATCAATAAATGAAAATTATTTGTATAGAGAGGGTTAAATAAGAATTTTGAATACCCTTTATTTTGTATTTTTGAAATTCTTCAAAATATAAATTTTAATAGGCAATTTATAGGTGTTCTGTATAATCCGTTGGGAAATTAAATACCATTCAATGGAACTTACCAAACTCGTCTTTAGTTGGCTGGCCCCACATGTACAGTTTTTGGTAGAAAGATTTGGATTTCAAATTCGCACCCAAATGTCTCTAATTTGAACCCCATTGTGTCGTGATCTGTTTCTAATAGTCAATTTGGTGGATTTTGTAACAAAAGCGTGGCTATGGACCCTGGTTCTCTAATTTAAAAGCCATATTTGTACTGTTCTTCCACATATGTACCTTTCAATTGAGCTTTGAGGTGGGTCGGCTGCGGATGTTTAGCCACAAGTTTGGGTGTCAGCGTTCAACTGCCAAATACCTTTCATTTGGGCTCCACATTTTCCCGGTTCGGGAGTATTTTACGAAGAGGCGGTCCCATCCACCTGAGCGGATATCATATTCATCCTTTGATTTCACATTGAAATAAGGGCGGACCACTAGACCACGAAAAGTGGATATTAAATTCGCTCTATTGTCGGTCATATGTCTTGCTTGGGTTTGATTGGGACCCTACAGTGAAGATCAGATTCCTTTTCTAATCTCACATATCTGACATTTGAGGCCCGTATTGCCATGGTCAGTTAATAGATCATGTTTGGGGGGGTGAGCAGTAACAAACACTTGGCCCTAAAATTGGCCCACATATGTTTCATTTGAGCCCCCTGAAAAAGATATCTACTCTCAAATACCTTTTAATAAGTCCCAATATTGCAATGGTCGGTAAATATGCCTTTTTTGATGGAGTCTTGGGAGTGGGCGGCCTCAATCCAAAATCACTTGGCCCCTAAAAAAGAAACCAGATTCGTTTTATACTATTTTATAACTTTTATTTAAGTCCCATATCGTCCCATATCGATTTATATATCCGTTTGGGGGTCGGTAAATATATGCTGTTTGGGAGTGGGTTGTTACCCAGGCATCCTACCATAAACTTGTTTGCCACATTTGCTTTTGGGTTGCTAAAGAATTCGCATAAATTACATCGCCCATCTCCGAGTACTGGTGTTTTTGAGAATTAGGATAAGGAAGGATACCTAATATTGATGTAGGTCGTTGGGTATTGCAAATAGGCCATAGCGATTCAGGTTTAGCTATAGCTCCCATATAAACCGATCTCCCGATTTGACTTCTTGAGACCCTGAAAGCCGCCATTTCGGTCCGATAAAGCTTAAATTTTACAGATAGTGCTCAGTTATGCCATCAAACAACTGTGCCAAGTTCGGTCGATGTTGGTTTTTAACCTGATATAGCTCCCATGTAAACAGGTTTCCCGATTTGACCTCTTAAGCCTTACAACCCGCAATTTTTGTCCTATTTAGTTGACATTTTGGACGTAGTATTCTGTCATGCCTTGCAACAACATTGCCAAGTACGGGTCAGATCGGGCTTTAACCTGATAAAGATCGCATATAAACCGATCTCCCCATTTGACCGCTTAAGCCATTACAAGCCGCAATTATTGTCCGATTTGGCTGAAATGTTGTATGCGGTCTATTACCTGATACAGCTCCCATATAAACCGGTCTTGCAATTATCCTTGTTCGTTTCTTAAAGCTTTACTTTTTGCTGGTTTAACAGAAGTTTGGTAAGTAGAAATAAAAAATTATACCCTTCAACTAAATTTATTTTGTATATATTTTTAGCAGAATCCATGATAGTGTGATTTGGCCCAGCCGAACTTAGCACGCTTTTACTTGTTTTATCTTTATCCCGACATTATATTTGTTAAAATTCTAAATATCGACCTCCAATACTAAAAGATATATGTAGGTTCTTAATAGCATAACGGCTCCAACTTCAACTAAAACAAATAAAAGCGTGCTGAGTTCGTCCGGGCCGAATCTTATATACCCTCCACCATGGATCGCATTTGTCGAGTTCTTTTTCCGGGATCTCTTTTTAGGCGAAATACTAATAATAATAGATAAGAATTATGCTATATCAAGTTATGGTACAATTCGGACATTAGTTGATTTAAATTTTGGAGACCATAGTAGAAGTCACTGTGTTAAACTTCAGCAAAGTCGAATAAGTATTGCGCCCTTTATCGGTTTAAGCTGCATCAGGCTATAAACCGATTCATACCATATTTGAGGTCATGGGAGAAGACGTTGTACAGAATTTCAGTCAAATCGGATGATAATTGCGTTGTCCATAGGATCAAGAAGTCAATTTCCCAGATCGGTTTATGTGGCAGTTATATCAGGTCATGGATCGATTTAAACCATATTTGGCATAGTTGTTGAAAGTCGTATTGAAAGAAGTCATGCAAAATTTCAACCAAATCGGATAAGAATTGCGCCTGTTAGAGGCACAAGATGTCAAGATCCCAGATCGGTTCATATGGCAGCTATATCAAAACATGGTCCGATATGGTCCATTTACAATCCCAACCGACCTATACAAATAAGAAGTATTAGTGCAAAATTTCAAGCTGCTTTACTTTACTCCTTCGAAAGTTAGCATGCTTTCGACGGACAGACGGACGGACGGACATGGCTATATCGACATAAAATGTCATGACCATCAAGAATATATATACTTCATGGGGTCTCAGACGAATATTTCGAAATTTGTATACCCCATCCTATGGTGAAGGGTATAAAGAGAAGGGTACACACTTAAACCGAATCAGGAAGAAGTTATGTGTCAAATTGTACATTTCATTACAACTTCTGTAGTGACACAGGGCACAGTCGATGTTTCAACCATAAATTACCTATAAATATGCGAAGCACAATAACAAAATGTCCGCTCCACTTAACCTAAGAGGTTTGTATGGCATACTGCCATCAGAATCACTTAGACCTTTTCAACCATTGTGATACCACAGGAACAGGAGAAGTAAGATACCATCTAGTTTCTACCATTGAACCGTTTTAAAAAGCCCTACATTTGGCGAATGTTCACATTCGCTAAATCAGAAAAGTTCCAAAGGAAATGAGAACCTGAAGTGGAACTCCTTCCGACTTCCAAGGCGAGACACACACAGCAGATATTCTACAGTCTTTTCTTCTTCGACATCCCATCAGACATTGACCTATCATGCAAATGTTCACATTCGTTAAATCAGACAGGTTCTCAAAGAAATGATGACCTAAAGTGGAACTCCTTCTGACTGCCAGAGCAGGACACACACACAGAAGGTTTTCTATAGTCTCTACTTCTTCGATGTCCTCACAGCTTCTGTGTCGTTACTGGCAACCTTCAGTCTGTCAGCACGTTTCCGACTAGACAGGGACCTGTCATGACGGACATATAGACTGAGAGGTCTGTTCTAGCCAGTAGCAGCAAAGCGGTAGATTAGGCCAAATGCTTTTGGAATGCTCACAGCCCCCTTCTTATGACCATCTATCATTCGTTATCCTTTGGGCCTGATCCGGAAAACTTAACTTACACGTCGCTAAAGGCATACCCACAGATTCCAGTATACCTGGAATATATAAGATAGTTCCTAGTCTCACAAGCTCGTCTGCTTTACAATCCTCTGGGATTTCTCTGTGGCCCGTCACCTAGAAAAGGTGAATTTTGAACTGTTCAGTAATATTGTTGAGAGGTCGGTTTTTATGTATAAAAGACATTTATGCCATTCGTCGTTATGACATTATATCTTAACCATTCCACCACTTCTTTAATTGCAAGGATCTCCGTTTGAAACACACTGCAGTGGTCGGGTAACCTTTTCAATATGACTATTTCTAGATCTTTAGAGTACACTTGAAAGCTCACCTGGTCGTTTAGTTTGGATCCATCCGTATAGAAGCCTATGTAAATCAGGAATAGTGGTACAGTACCTTTTGTCAAAAAGCGGCTCAAGCAGGGTGTAATCCACACTGCCTGGAACATAGGACATTATACCAAGGATTCGTGTCCTGTCTCTCCTCCCAAGGAAACAGGTTAAACTGTAGGATTAGACAACCCTTGTGCCCTTGTGTTGCAATTTGCCAACTGACAGCTCTATCGTTAAGCTTGCCATTTTTGGGGTTATACGTATTCAAAACGTTTTGACATACGAGCGCTATTTATGTTGTTTACAGTAACTTAAAAGATTCATTTCGTCCAAAAAATGGCATTAAATCGTGAACATTTTCGGGCGACAATTTTTTAACAACTTTCGGGGTGGATTAACTCACCAATAGGGCTTCGATGAACTTAAATCATTATTCATTTTTTGGCGATGAAGATCCATCAAGAACAAGTGTTATGAGTGAGACAACCCTCTATGTAGTCGACTAGGTCGTTAAGGGCTGTTTCAGTGAACTCGCCTTTGTTATATGCATGATGCTGCCGAGACAGGTGATTTCCAGGGATTTTTAGTCTAAGATATGTTTCTATAAACCTTCAAGAGTCTTCAGCATAAAGGATGACAGACCAATAGGACCAAAATCTCTCGCCTTCGTGTGGTAAGGTTTTCCTGCTTTCGGAATGAAAATGACTTTTGCATCCCTCCACCCCATAGACATATATGACATGCTGATACATCGTCTATCAGACACAGCTGGCGACTTAAAGGAGTCGAAATTTCTTATCGCCCCAAAGAATTTTCGGCTCAGACAAATTTTACCCAATAACCCCTGACGAGTGCATACCACCGTAATAGGTCTCGAGTGTAGGATCCTTCTTAGCCTAGGGGTCTCATATGAATCCTCCACGTAGTTGCCGAATTCCAGCCTTTTAGACATCTGAATCCGGCCTTGTGGTTTTCGCCTTGTTGAAGTGTTTTTTACAGACCACTTCAACAAGGCCAACTAGTTCTAGGGTCCACCATGGCGGTCGCTGTTTACCCCTTGGTTTGGCTCTGGGACATGCTGAAACAAGCGACTTGTTCAGGGCCTTCGTGATTCGCATGACCATTATGTCTATTTTCTCCGCATTTTATCCTTCTCTCGGATTAGCCGAAGGACCAATTCGTCAGTATTTTCTCCAAGACATGAATATACCGATGGTTATCAGGGACGGTCCGTATGACGATTAAATTTTTGGACAGTTAAAAAGATATAAACGTCGAAAACGTTATATACTTGTACTAAACGTATAAAAGTAGTAAACGTCATAAACCTCGAAAAAGGTCTCCTTTTTGTTTAGACATCAGGTCATTGTTTAAGATTCGTTATTGTTGCTATAGCGCCTTTATAAATAATTCGAAGTTAAAAAATAAATTTGCTTTAAAGATTTTTAATGTCAGCTCTCCACGTTAGGTTAGGTTAGCTTGAAAAGAGGGTGCAGATATTAATCCGCCCCATGCCACTATGGACATACACCTAAGCCAGTAATCGGCTTGTTGTGCGCTCTAAAAACTATAAAGTAACCTCTAAAAAGAAAATTTTAATTTAGGAATTCCGTGCTACTTACAAAATCCTTAATTGTTTTCAATGCCACTCCCCTAAGTTGGTTCATGTCTGATATTGTGTCTCCACCTAAGTACCGGTATCTGTTGGACGCGAAAGCCGGGCAATGACAAAGGAATTGCTCAAACGTCTCATCACCTTCCCCACATGCCCTACACATGCTATCACTTGTCGCACCGATTTGCATAAGTGAGCTCGTAGTCCTATGTGTCCCTTTATTATACCAATAGCTATACTGACCTCCTTCTTACTTCTTTTCAGTAATAGCCTCGTCTTCTCACGATCTTGATTCCCCCATAGGGGATCCGTCATACCGATCGTTTCGCTGTTCCACAATGTTGCAGGCGCATTCGTCGCCCTCTCCCTTAACACGGACTGCGTCGACCCGAATGGCTTCGGGTTAACCAAGTTCATTGACGGCAGTTCTGTGGCCTTCACCGCCAAATCGTCCTCCCTTTTATTTCCCCTTACTCCGTTATGGCCCAGCAGCCGTTTCTGATTTATGTATCATACGCCGGAAATGTATGTCGTGATATTCTCTGACACAAAGGTAACAACTAACACCTCCTGCCAATTCTTGGTAATAAAGGTTGTTGTATTCCCTTTATAATAAATCGCCAGATTGCAACATATAATATATTCGACAAGCAGCTCAACCACTTCTTTCGTTGAACTTCCCCATATCTTGTGATGTGCATAAGCAGCTCTTCCTACAATCAGGCACTTCTTCCCTCCAGAAGCGGCTTCAACCAGCTACGTAAGGCTTGAAGCGGCATCTCCGAAAAGTGTTTCATATAAAGGGAAGGCAGCCAGTAATGAGGGAAGAAGAAAAACATTTGGACTACTCTTTACAAGAATACAGGCTCTGTGTCAACCATTCCCCATACCCTTAAACATTTTAAATCCTGCTATCTTAAAAACATTTAGTGCCGCCGAAGTTGCCTTACCTTGGTGGAGATTTATCTGCAGAAACCGTGCCATAGTCAGGATTCAGAAGTTCCACCACTTTGCGTAAGCCTCGACTGAGTCCGCCATCATGACAAGATTCATTCGAACACGTCATGAATTTTTTATACCATCCACCATAGTATACCATAGAGGTACACTGGCCATGCCCGTCCGTCTGTCCATCCGTCTGTCTGTCGAAAGCACCCTAACTCTCGAAGGAGTTAAGCTAGCCGCTTAAACTTTTGCACAAATATTGGGTTGCCCAAAAAGTAATTGCGGATTTTTTAAAAGAAAGTAAATGCACTTTTAATTAAACTTAGAATGAACTTTAATCAAATATACTTTTTTTACACTATTTTTCTAAAGCAAGCTAAAAGTAACAGGTGATAACTGACAGAAGAAAGAATGCAATTACAGAGTCACAAGCTGTAAAAAAATTTCTCAACGCCGACTATATGAAAAATCCGCAATTACTTTTTGGGCAACCCAATACTTCTTATCAGTGTAGGTCGGTTGGGATTGTAAACGGGCCATATCGGTCCATGTTTTGATACAGCTGCCATATAAACCGATCTTGGATCTTGATTTATTAAGCCACTAGAGTGTGCAATTCTTATCCGATTTGGCAGAAATTTTGCAAGTGGTGCTTTGTTATTACTTCCAACAATAACCTGCCATATAAATCGGTCTGGGATCTTGACTTCATCAGCCTTTAGAGGGCGCAATTATTATCCGATTTGGGTGAAATTTTGTACAACGGCTTCTCCAATGATCTTCAATATCAAAAATGGTCTGAATCGGTTTGCAGCGTCCATATAAACCGATCTCCCTATTTTACTTCTTGAGCCCATTAAGGACGCAATTCTTCTCCGAATTGGCTGAAATTTAACACAATGACTTCTACTATGAACTCCAATATTAAATTCGATTATGGTCCGAAAAATACCATAGCTTGGTAAAGCTCTAATTGCATAGCACTTATGTTCTTTTATCCTTTGTTGGCCTAAAAAGAGATACCAAGAAAAGAACTCGACAAATGCGATCCATGGTGGAAGGTATATAAGATTCGGCTCGACCGAACTTAGCACGCTTTTACTTGTACTTTTATGTTTTCTCCATTTAAATTTTTATTTAATATATCTGTTAAAAACCCCAGCGACAAAAGACTACATTACAACTGTATTACATTATATATAAACTTTTCATATAAAATTTAATTGAAAAACAAGTTATAGTCCGATTCGGACCATAAATGAATGCTGAACATTGTAGAAGTCATTGTGTAATATTTCAGTTCATTCGGATAAGAATTGCGCCTTGTAGGGAGAAAGGTTTATATGGGAGCTGTATCAAGCAATTGATCGATTCCGACCACATTAGACACGTATGTTGAAAGTCATCAGAGAAGCCGTTGTACAAAATTTCAGCCAAATCGGATAAGAATTGCGCCATCTAGTGTTCAAGAAGTCAATATCCCAGATCGGTTTATATGGCAGCTATATCAGGTTATGTGCCGATTTGCGTCATACTTAGCACAGTTATTGGAAGTCATAACAAAACACTTATGCAAAATTTCAGCCAAATCGGATGAGAATTGCGCGCTCTATTGGCTCAAGAAGTTTGGCTGAAATTTTGCATGAGGGGTTTTAATATGACTTCCAATAACTGTGCGAAGTATGGCGTAAATCGATAAATAACTTGATATAGCTGCCATATAAACCGATCTGGGATCTTGACTTCTTGATCCTCTAGAGGGCTCAATTCTTATCCGATTTGTACAACGGCTTCTCTTGTAATCTTCAACACACGTATTTAATATGGTATAAATCGATCAATAGCTTCATACAGCTCCTATATAAACCTATCTCCCGATTTGGTTTCTTGAGCCAATACAAGTCGCAATTATTATCTGAATGAACTGAAATATTACACAACGACTTCTACAATGTTCAGCATTCATTTATGGTCCGAATCGGACTATAATTTGATATAGCTCCAATAGCATAAAAGTTCTTATTCTATATTCTTTGTTTCTCTAAAAAGAGATACCGCGCATAGAACTCGACAAATGCGATCCATGGTGGAGGGTATATAAGATTCGGCCCGGCCGAACTTAGCACGCTCTTACTTGTTTTTAACTCTTATGGTAATCTGTTATATTCGCATGGTCCAGCAAAACTCATTCGTTGTTTAACAATCTCCAAACGACACCTAGCAATACGAAGATGGCCAAATTGACGAGTATTTCTTGCAGTTCTTTCAAAGTTATCGCCAAACTGTATTGATCTAGAACATCTTACTGTAATTGACTTAAAAACATATCTTAGTGTCTGCTGCATATATAAACCATGTATCGGTTTTAACCTTCTCCCCATAAAACCTTAATGTGGGATATCTTCTAGGTAAATTCATAGCAATTTTAATGCAGTGTTCTGTGCGCGCTTCAATTCTTTCAATGAGCTGTTAATCTTACAGCCATAAATTCCAGGTAGATAAGTTAGCTGAGAGTGTATCAGTGCTTGATATATCATCATCTTTCAATCAATATTTAAAAGTCGATTAGTTTTCCGAAGAATACCTTTAGCTGGCGCAACTTTTGACTTTAAGTTTTCAATGTGAGAGTTCCATTCCATGTTGCTGTTCAAAGATATACCCAAATATTTTTAGTTCAGCAACAACTGCTGAACCTTCACTCTTAACTTGTTGAAGCCGTAGGATACATCCTTCAGACTAGTTGAGGTCTGGGAGTATGAATAATGCATGTCTCTGGTCGCCATCAGCCTAAACCAATCTTCCTCTCGGTTGTTGAAAAATTAGTTTTCCAAGTATGGATGGAGCATATGAAGGAATCCATGGTTTCCATGTGCTGTGCCTGGCCAGATTTCGCTATTCTTTTGTTGGGCGCAACGATACATGTCGATTGAACGTTGATCCCCGATATGAATATGTTTGCTAACCGATCGCAATTATATTTTGTAGGGTTTCCCAAAAAATAGATTACTTATACATCTTATTTACAGTCTAATATACGTGCTTATATGAATGATGTATCTAAATATTGTAATACTACGAAGGCGGTGCCAAAAGTAACCTGCAAAATAAAACACAACAAATTTGGGAAAATTGTTTCTTAATTTTTCAACATAATCTCCTTCTGGCTCGATACATTTTTTTAGCTTTTCATGAGCTTCGATTCTGATTGAGCAGAAACTATCAAAAAATTTTAAATCTTAACACTACAATATTTTCAAGTGTAATTCACATAAATTCCATTTCAATTCAGAAATTCCAGATGCAATTGGAAAATTCCATTTGAAGTTCAGATATTTTACTTGAAATTTACAAATTCCTTTTGAAATTCAGAATATGTCAATTGTAATTCAGATATACCATTTGAAATTCAGAATATTTTAATTGAAATTCAGAATATTGGTCATGTTATCTACATGTGTATATTTATTTTACAGAGATCATAGCAATTGTTCCATGAAACTGAAAAATAAGGAAAAAGGAGAACAATTTACAATAATAAATTAAAATAATAAACCAACAATAATAACAAAGGTAAGAACAATAGTTTTGCAATAAAAAAATATAGAGGGAAGAAATGGCTAACGTCCGACAGGTATATCTTGCGAGGATAGGTTTACTTTCAGGAATGTTGAAGAATATTACATGGCAGAACGGCAGTCGCCACCACTAAAGGCTGAAACAGAATAAGCGAATTCGATATTTCCAACTATGCCGTTTGCATGCGAGCGTCATTCAATCTTGCCACATGTGAAATAGTGTTTTATTCGTCAAAGTTAAAAATTGTATAACTTTTGCGAGTTGAGTTTCTGACATTTATTTGCAGAGTTGCATATTTCAATGCGACGCCTTAAAAGTTAATATAGCTTCGTCTATAGCTTACTCTAAATATTGCAGTCGCTGCTGCCCAATATTTGCAGGTTCAACAATTAGAGTATTTATGAAAATATCTCTTCCAGTATATTGTGGCATGGAGCGTTGTCAATAACTAAATCAAGTTCTGACAATTGGTTCCCCATATCCGCCCATTTTGAGAAAACCGACTGGACCCATTCTTTTGCATCAGTTCCTTTGAAGACCCCTCACCGTCTATCCATTTTCATCTGTATTTAAACACTTGCTTCCCCTCACGTATCAATACGTTAAATTTTTCCACAAATTCAGACCTCTTTTATTTGTACATCAGGAATTAATAGAGTCTGGTTGATGGCGGATGCGCTTACAAAACTTACTAAACATTTTCCCGTGGATTCTACATTTTTATTAACATGAGCCAATATTTTTCCATTGCTGGATTGTAAGGTAATAGGAGATTGCGCTTCGATCCAACATGTGGTTTTTTACCCTCCGCTTTTGCGGCATTTCAAACTGTGATAAATTCTATGATTACAACTTACTTTAAGTCTTACGTGCACGCTTTGGTATTTGCTATATAGTCTGAATTTCAATTGACATATTCTGAAATGCAATTGAAATATTCTGATCTGCAATTGCCATATTCTGAAACGCAATTGAAATATTCTGAACTTAAAATGGAATATCTGAGCTTAGATTGATATTTTTTGAACATCAATTGGAATTTCTAAATTTCAAATCGAATATCTGAATTTCAAATAAAATATCTAAATTCCAAATGGAATTTTTGAATAACAAATTTAATATGAAACATTGCAATTATAAATTGGTGAGAGTTCAACCAATGAACTTCTGTTTACAAAGAACACGCTCTTCGCACTCATTCATACCACTATTATATTGTATGAATCTGACCCTATTTTTCCCTTTTAATGTTTGGTAAAAACACTTCTTCATCAAAGACCTTCAACTTTGTCATGTTCTATTTATAGACACACACCGGTATTCACAAAAAATTAATGGAGCTTTCAAATGGGTTTAGTTGACAGATTTCTGTCATAGAACTGTCAAATAAACCTTTTTAAGGCTTCAGTAGGTTGTGTGAATACGCCCGACAACGTCTCACCATTAGAATTGAGTATTTTAAATTGTCCTTTACGAGCATGTACTTGAGAACTCAAGAAATGGAAATGTAAAATTGAACTAAATGAAATGAAATTGAACTAAAAATTCAAATTTATTTTGGTTGTTCATTATACCCTACACCACTACTGTGGTACAGGGGATTTTAACTTTGTGAATTAGTTTGTAACACCCAAAAGGAAGAGAGATAGACCCATTGATAAGTATAGCGATCGATCCAGAATCACTTTCTGATTCGATTTAGCTATGTCCGCCTGTCCGTCCGTTTGTCTGCCCATGTTAACTTATGTACAAACTACAGGTCGCAATTTTCATCCGATCTTCTTCAAATTTGGTTCAAGTATGTTTTTCGGCCTAGAGAAACCTATTGAAATTGGAAAAATCGGATCAGATTTGGATATAGCTTCCATATATATGTTCGTCCGATTTGCAGCAATAATACAACAAAAAGGTTATCGGTTTGTTAACCGATTCTCTCGAAATTTGGTAGGAAGGATTTTCTTATGACTATCGACATTATTGTTGAATCTCATAGAAATCGGTTCAGATTTAGATATAGCTCTCATATATATATAGCCCGATTATCACTCCTAGAGCCATTGCAAGCGCATTTATTGACCAATCTTCCCAAAATTTTGTACAACACCTTCCTCGATGACTATCACAATATCTGAGAAGTTTGCTTGAAATCGGTTCAGATTTGGATATAGCTCCCATGTATATGTTCGTCCGATTTGCAGAAATAATGCAATAAAAAGGTCATTTGTAAACCGATTCTCTCGAAACTTGGCAGGAAGGATATTTTTATTACTCTCAACATCAATATTTTGTACAACGCTTAATATTTCAATTTTTAAAAGTTGTAGAGTGATTACAATAGGCGGATGGCCAGACAAGCAGACATTGTTAAATAGAAGTAGAATTTTACGACGATCCAAATCATACATACTTTGTAGGATCGGAAATGGATTTTTCAATGTGTTGCAAACGGAACGACTAAATGTATATACCCACTATCCTATGGTGGTGGGTATACAAATAATGCGAGAAAGCTAAGGCCTGTGAACAATGAGTCAGCTGAAGCAAATCGAACTTTAATCCATGGATTTTTTGCTATCGCCAACGTGTTGTAGAATATACAATGTACAACACTTCCTAAAACTTTTGTTACCTCGTCTAGCTTTACGAACTTTCAATCGTTTGGGTTTTTTTACGATTTCTGGCGTGAACATCCAACAGGTCCACCACTACGGAATTTGTCATGGCAGCTCGTACGGCCCCGTTTAAACTCAACCATCCAACATTTTATGGTTATAAACGGACTCCCCAAAGCAGAATCAAGCTCTGTTCTTATATAGGTTGGACTGATACCTTTCAAATTAATGAGACCTCAAAAAATGATTTGAGACAATTATAGAGAGAAAACTTGATGCTCCTGGAAAACTTTGATATTCTACTTTCTATAGTTTCTCAGTTTTATAATTAGAACAAATCAAATCACTTTAAGTCAAATCAGATTATCTTGTGTTTTTATTAGCTACACTTTCCCGAAGCGTTTCATGCGAACAACATTCATGTTGTTCAATAGCCAATGTGGAGAGGTGATCTTACTTGCCGGAGTTCATTACATTTATTCCTATTCTCTCATATTTTGCTGTGTAATCACAGTTAAGTGTTTTTGTGACTCCTACAGCTTCTGGTCTGCCGACCGGCCAACCCACAAACAATTTTTGGCTCCAACAACAGCGAGATCTTGGCCACAACAGCATCAGTCAATTTGGTTGCCATTTAAAGTTAATTTTCTATACTCCTCGGCCATTATGGAAGCCATTCATATACTCATGCGAGTACGAAACGATTTTTTAAAAGATCGTTTTGTGTAACTAATATCGAAAATCATTAAGGCGTCTGCATTCACAGCCAAGTACACTCCTCCGCCTCAGCTCGCCACTCAACGGATGGTAGCTTTATGGTAAACAAAGCCGAAAATCACTTTGATCCATACCGATCCATAGATCGTTGCAGTGGAGGGGGAGTGAGTGTTAAATAACTTTTGAAGCTACTGCTTTATTTGGTGTCAGGATGGATGGTCGTCGCAAAGCTGTTTGTGCTACTGCGCCCAACAATCAGTGGCAGCATCATGTGGTGGTCAATGCTTAGTTGCTCCTTTAAAATATTCGACAGGCGGCCTGTGATGAATGATGAATTTGTCTTACAAAAGTGGCAACGAATGCCAACTTCCAAGGTGAGTTTGCCAAAAACGTAACCAAGTTCTCTGAAACCGGCGAAACGACGACTATGGTTTTGCAATTTCAGTTTATTAATATTGATGATATGAAAGGAGATCATTCCTCACAGATTTACCAGCTGGCAAGCTCTTTGTGGAATGTAAAAATGAGTTGCATTTTTCATAGAAGCTAAACAAAGTAAGCGATTTTAGTTGCGTTGAAACCTTCTTTGACCAAGAAGTCGCAATTTTTGCATAACAATTTCATTACTGCATTATTCTTATTTGGGTTTTTGAGGTGGTGGAAATTTCAGCTACTGAATTTATTTTTAGTAAACCTTAAGTTTAACTTCTTTTTAATTGAGTACCAAGTTATGCGGATTGACAACGTCTCAAATTATCCTAAGAGAGAACAAGCTTTTTTGGGCTTGGCACGTTTACGACAAACAAAATACTTTTATTACGAAGTTTGTCTTTTACTCTTATTGCAACTGTGTATCGTTTCTCTTCATCATATTAAACGATAGCCATATACTTAGCGTTGTTGAACTTTCTGAGCTTTTGCAGGGCGCAATTATTACTCGATTTACCGGAAATTTTGGAGGTGGAGATTTTCTATGACTTTTAACAGTCATAACAAGTAAGGTCCATATCGGTCAATAACTTGATGTAGCTAACATATGTATATCTCAAAAGTCATTCAAACATCTTGAATGCGATCCATGGTTGAGGGTATATAAGATTCGACCCGGCCGAATTTAACACGTTTTGCTTGTTGTACCCTCCACCATGGGAGGGGGTATACTAATGTTTTTACCCTGGGGATGAGCGTATACAAATTTCGTCATTTTGTTTGTAGCTCCTCGAAATATTCCTCTGGGACCCCATAAAGTATATACATTCTTGATCGTCATGACATTTTATGTCGATCTAGCCATGTCCGTCCGTCCGTCCGTCTAGAATCTTGACTGTCTTGAGCCACTAGAGGATGCAATTCTTATCCGATTTGGGTGAAATTTTGCAAGAGGTGTTTTGTTATAACTTTCAACAATTATGCTAAGTATGGTTCGAATCAGTACGTAACCTGATATAGCTGCCATATAAACCGATATTGAATCTTGACTTCTTGGGCCACTAGAGGGTGCGCCCTCTTCTTGTCCCATTTGGCTGAAATATTATTCAACGGCTTCTCCCATGGCCTTCAACATACCCACCAAATATAGTTAAAATCGGTCTATAGCCTGATACCCCTCCCATATAAACCGGTCTCTCTATTTTATTTCTTGGGCCTTTATAGGGCGCAATTCTTACTCGAATTGGCTGAAATATTACGCAATGACTTCTTCTATGATCTCAAACATTCAGTTCAATTATGGTCCGAATCGGACCATAACTTGATAAAGCTCCAATATTAAATCAATTATTTTCTCTTACCCTTTGTTTGCCTAAAACGAGATATCGGGAAAAGAACTCGACAAATGCGATCTATGGTGGAGGGTATATAGTATTCGGCCCGGCCGAACTTATCACGCTTTTACTTGTTTCTTCCAACTTAAACTAGCCTCAAAATGTTCGTTGTATATTAGACTGCCCTATGATATTAAAGAGAACTGCATTTCTCCTTAACAAAAAGTTTCAGGCACTACTGAAAAATGAAAGAATTTAAGTGCACCTTCTTATTTATAGTCTAGATCGTGATTATAATACTAAATGAACTATTATTTATATTTGCAGTACTTCTAAAAAGCTTTAGCTTAAAAAATCTAATACAATTTACACAAAAAATCATTGCCGTAAAATAGATTTTTATATTTTATATATTTTTTTTTTCCTTGTATGTATATATACATGCATATATATATGTAAGAGATAAGTATCATTTCCGTTTTTAATCAGAAATTTAAGTAACGTAAGTTTAACAATGGGTCGTGCAGTCATTCACATGTCCAGCAGAATGCTTAAACTCGTTGGTGTTCGGGTATTATGTGTAAACTGCCTTAATGATGATGAATTCTGCACTAAGTCAGGTGTATCACAAGGGGTCACTAGCACCTCGCATTCTTAACCACTTTTGGAATAATTTTCACTCCAACACTACATTAGGAACAAAATACAGTCGGTCCAAATAGAACGAACACAAGGTTGGCTCGAACCTTGTGTGTCACCAATAATTTTTTTTTTTTTTTTGATTGAAAAGTGCACATGTTTGAAATGTTTACAGGCAATTAATATCACACCATACTTGATATGGGTGTTAAAGTACATAATTGTACATTACATTCAGGGTATCGAACATGCAAGTTGAAAGTTATATCCAAAGATATTGAAGCAGATAGTTTTATCGCTATTATAAATTCGACAGACTCCTGACGAACATGGCTATATCAATATAGACTGTCATAGTTTACAGTGTCACATATTAGGCGGTTTAATGATTTTATAAACCCTCGATCGCCTCTAGAGAAAAATGTGTTCGTAAAATTTTACGTTCAATTTTGCGGTAAATAGTTGAAAATGGATGTAATTCATTTGTCAAGTCATTTCTATCATTTAATAAATTTAATCAAAAATATTGTGATCCGATTCATTAATGGTTGCGAGTTGCCAGAATACCAACGGCTGGCATCCACTGTCGGGCCGACTTCCTGTCTGGTCGGCTGAAACACACATCACTTCACAATCACCCCATTTCTGCACTCAGGCGTGTAAAACAAATTAAATGCGTCGCAAGCGTTGTAGTTTTTGCCCTGTCTACTTCAACTTGTTTCCAAAGCAAATGCTCCTAACTGTGCAAATAAGCGGATTTTCATATAAATTAAAAAAATTAAGAAACCACCTTATGCGACAGATGATATGTCTAAAAACAGTTGACGCCAAGGAAAGAAAAGCTTAAACGCAATTGTCTTTTATTTTGTTTTTGGAAAAGAGAAAAATGCAAAAAAACCAAAGAAGCAAAGTCGTCATTAATTCCTCATACTTTGTTGAGCCATTAACTACTCTGACGACTATAGCGACGATTGCGATGAACGAAAATTATTACAGAGTTTTTTTTTCGGTTTTGCTGCCATATTTCAGTGATGTGTTGCGTGAAAAGTGTTGACAGTTTTTAATGTGTTGTTGTTAATTTCATCATATCCATGTCCGTAATATCCGTCGAAGAACAGTGGGATAATCGCTAGGAAAAACAAATGCAAACTTTTGGAAAATTAAAAAAAAATTCTTTTGGAAAACTGACGAAGTAATCGTATGCACAAAAAGACTTTTTATACCCTGCACCATAGGATGGGAGTATACTAATGTCGTCATTCTGTTTGTAACTACTCGAAATATTAGTCTGAGACCCCATAAAGTATATATATTCTTGATCGTCGAGACATTTTATGTCGGTCTAGCCATGTCCGTCCGTCTGTCTGTCGAAAGCACGCTAACTTTCGAAGGAGTAAAGCAAGCCGCTTGAAATTTTTCACAAATATTTCTTATTAGTGTAGGTCGGTTGGGATTGTAAATGGGCCATATCGGTCCATGTTTTGATATAGCTGCCATATAAACCGGTCTTGAGTCTTGACTTCTTGAGCCTCTATCTTTCTTATCCGATTGGAATGAAATTTTGCACAACTTGTTTTCTTATGATATCCAACAACTGTGCCAAGTATAGTTCAAATCGATCCATAACCTGATATAGCTGCCATAAAAACCGATCTTTGGTCTTGACTACCTGAGCCACGCTGTGAAAATGGAGGTCAGATGGGACGCCAGATTGGCCTTCTTCTTTCAGCTTGGCAGCATCATTAACGCTATCGACCTCTTCGCAGAAAGGATGTTTTGCCTCTCACGTAATCATATTTTATTCCTTTAAAATGAATTGGAGATCTCACATTCAGGAGCGTACCGAGAAAGCTAATGGATTTTGGGTATTATGCAGACGAGCCGTAGTCTCAAAATGGGCCTTAAATACGAGAACAGTATACTGGCTCTACAAGAGCGTGATTAGATCAATACTTACTTACGCCTCAGAAGTTTGGTGAACTGCGATATAGAAAAAGTGCTGGCCATCAAGGCAATAACAACCAGGACGGTAAGGTCACGAACAGTTTTAGAGTGTAAGAAGGAGGCAAACGGCTTTTCTGAGAATGACACAATCTGCATCGTTTGGGTGCCGGATCATAGCGGAGAAAGGGAAAATGAAAGAGCAGACGATCTGGCATTGAAGGCCAGAGGACTGCCGTTCATAAACTTGGTTAACCCGAAGCTTTTCGGGTCGACGTAGTCCGTGTTAAGGAGGTAGTCGACATAAGCGCATGTAACACTCTGGAACAGCGAAACGGAATATGATAAGACGTTGCAACATTTCCTATGGCATTACCCGGCTTTCGCGGCTAACAGCCCTTCCTAGTCCTTTGTAGAAAACCCGATATATATGAATTTGTGGTTGAAACATCAAATGTAGGCTGTTCCATTACTAGGGCTGTGATAAAATGTACGGTTTGAAACAGAACTTCTTCCTGATCCGGCTAGCCATGTCCCCATATCCTTTGTGACATTTGTTCGTCTGACACCTCTTTGTAATCAAAATGGAGATCACATTTGTTATCCAAATCAAATATCACAAACGACATATCACATTTTTATATCCTCCACCAAAGGAGTAAAACTAGCCGCTTGAAATTTTGCACAAAAACTTCTAATTAGTGTAGGTCGGCTGGTATTGTAAATGGGCCATATCGGTCCATGTTTTGATATAGCTGCCATATAAACCGATCTTGGGTCTTGACTTCTTGAGCCTCTCGAAGGCGCAATTCTTATCCGATTGGAATGAAATGTTGCACGACGTGTTTTTTATAATATCCAACATCTGTGCCAAGTATGGTTCAAATCGGTCCATAACCTGATATAGCTGCCATATAAACCGATCTTGGGTCTTGACTTCTTGAGCCTCTAGAGGTCGCAATTCTTATCCGATTGGCTACAATTTTGCATAACGTATTTTATTCTTACTTTCAAAAAATGTGTCAAATAAGGTTCAAATCGGTTCATAACCTGATATAGCTGCCATATAAACCGATCTGGGATCTTGACTTCTTGAGCCTCTAGAGGTTGCAATTATTATCCGATTTGCCTGAAAGTTTGTACGCCGGATCCTCTCATGACCATCAGCATACGAGTTTGTTATGGTCTGAATCGGTATATAGCCCGATACAGGTCCCGTATAAATCGATCTCTCTATTTTACTTCTTGAGCCCCCAAAGGGCGCAATGCTTATTCGAATTGGCTGACATTTTACACAGGTCTCCAACATATAATTTAATTGTGGTCCACACGGATCACATCTTGATATCGGTCTAATAGCAGAGCAAATTTTTTCTTTTGCCTAAGAAGAGGAGCCCGGAAAAGAACTCGACAAATGCGCTCTATGGTGGAGTGTATATAAGAGTTTGGCCCGGCCGAACTTAGTACGATTTTACTTGTTTATTATAGTACGAGTCATTTTTTAATTGTCTACAACAAAATATTGGTCTTTTTAGCAGCTATATCTAAAAATAAACCGATCTGAACCAAATACAACATGGATGTCGAAGCCTAACATGTGACAAATTTCAGTGACATCGAATTATAAATGCGCCATTTTTGGGGCCAAAGTTTTAAATCGAGATATCGGTCTATATGGCACCTATATGCAAATCTTGATTGATCTAGACCAAATTGCAGAAATATGTGGAGGGGCTTAACTTAACTCTCTGTCTCAAATTTCGGACAATAAATGCGCTTTTTATGGGCCCAAGAACTTAAATCGAGAGATCGGTCTATATGGCAGCTATATCTAAATCTGGACCTATCTGAGGCAAATTGAAGAAGGATGTCGAAGGCCTAACACAACTCATTGTCCCAATTTTCAGAGACCCTCACCCTAAAAATACTACCCAAAAAAAAGTGGACCGATCAGGACAATATGGGATTCAAATGAAGGGTATTCAAGAGTAGAGTACGAATTTCATAATAAAAGATGGGTCCAAATACCTGGGGCCGCCCCAGCCCCAAAACTCCTTAAAATATGTTTATTTGACGAACATGACAATATGGGATTAAAATAAAAGGTATTCGGGAGTAGATTACGAATATGATCAGGAAGTATGAGGGGGCGGACCCTCCACCGTTACTGGCACCGAAGGATGGGGGTATATTCATTTTGTCATTCCGTTTGCAACACATCGAAATATCCATTTCCGACACTATAAAGTATATATATTCATGATCAGCGTAAAAATCTAAGACGTTCTAGACGTGTCCGTCCGTATGTCCGTCAGTCTGTTTAAATCAGAGATATTGAGCTGAAATTTTGCACAGATTCTTTTTTGGTACGCAGGTTAAGTTCGAAGATGGGCTACATCGGACTATATCCTGGTATAGCCCCCATATAGACTGATCCTCCGATTTAGGGTCTTAGTCACATAAAAGCCACATTTATTATCCAATTTCGCTGAAATTTTGGGAGAGTGAGTTGTGTTAGGCCTTTCGACATCGGTCATCAATTTGGCCCAGATCGGTCCAGATTTGGATATAGCTGCCATATAGACCGATCCTCCGATTTAGGGCCTTAGGCCCATAAAAGCCACATTTATTATCTGATTTCGCTGAAATTTTGGACAGTGAGTTATGTTAGGCCTTTCGATACCATCTGGTATTGTTTTTGTTTCATACGGCGTTGCTTTACTATCGATACGGTATGGTACTGAAACGAGTACGTTTAGTATCAACCTTTCTCTAGGTGTAAGATTCGTCCCACCCGATATAAACACGATTTTGTTTAATTATCGTTACCATCATTGAAAGTATTCTACCATTTTTGAGAAAAAATAGCCCTATTTTATATTAGTTCTATATAGTGCAGTGCTGCAAAATTGTATGGAAATGACATTTGTTTATTACAATGAAGTTCCGGATAAATTACCAGTCCAGGCTTATGTAGAACATCTGTGTTTAGGATTGCCACGATAAGTATTTCACATTTTTGTGTGGCCACCTGCAGAAATACCTTTATTGTGAATGGCAAAATAAAATGCATACTACTACTTTATAAAATAACGTGCACAAAACTTAATGAATATCATTTGACTTCGATGCCCGCATGTGTATTGCTATTTCTATTTTTATACCCTCCACCATAAGATGGGGGTATACTAATTTCGTCATTCTGTTTGTAACTACTCGAAATATTCGTCTGAGACCCCATAAAGTATATATATTCTTGATCTTCGTGACATTTTATGTCGATCTAGCCATGTCCGTCCGTCTGTCCGTCCGTCCGTCTGTCCGTCCGTCCGTCCGTCTGTCTGTCGAAAGCACGCTAACTTCCGAAGGAGTAAAGCTAGCCGCTTGAAATTTTGCACAAATATTTCTCATTAGTGTAGGTCGGTTGGGATTGTAAATGGACCATATCGGTCCATGTTTTGATATAGCTGCCATATAAACCGATCTTAGGTTTTGACTTCTTGAGCTTCTAGAGTGCGCAATTCTTATCCGAAATGAAATTTTGCACGACGTGTTTTACTATGATATCCAACAACTGTGCCAAGTTTGGTTCAAATCGGTTCATAACCTGATATAGCTGTCATATAAACCGATCTGGGATCTTGACTTCTTGAGCCTCTAGAGGTCGCAATTATTATTATTGCACTACGGATCCTCTCATGACCATCAATATACGTGTTTATTATGATCTGAATCGGTCTATAACCCGATACAGCTCCCATATAAATCGATCTCTCTATTTTACTTCTTGAGCCCCCAAAGGGCGCAATTCATATTCGAATTGGCTGACATTTTACACAGGTCTACAACGTATAATTTAATTGTGGTCCGAACCGGACCATATCTTGATATTGCTCTAACATTAGAGCAAGTCTTTTCGCTTATCCTTTTTTTGCCCAAGAAGAGATGCCGGGAAAAGAACTTGACAAATGCGATCCATGGTGGAGGGTATATAAGATTCGGCCCGGCCAAACTTAGCACGCTTTTACTTGTTTATTTTTGCAAATATTTACTCTTTTTTCCACGTATGGTTTTGACACGTTGCCAATCGGTGTTACCATCTGATGTCAAACAGATGGTAACACCGATATGTCCTTCACGGCATGCGTCTCCAGTACTAAAATAAAACACTGCAAATTATGCCAGTCTGGCCTATTATAAGGTGCATGTGCAGCCGGTATTACTAACATGCAAAAGAGAGCTTTCGCAAGTCCTTAATATCTAATGCTGTCGTTCAGTATGATTTAAGTAAGACAATCTTATTCTCGAGTTTTTGCATAATAGGCGAATGTTTGTTCGTGGAATTGCCCATATACAATGTTGAAGGAGTTTAGGAATTTCAAGACATTTTCCACTCTTCTTAATCATTTGTTCCACCGTGCACTTTGTGATTGCCTCTGCGCGACAACAACAAAGTACAATCACAAAATGTTAAACGCATTTTAGTTTGTATTTTAACAGTCGGTTTATTCAGTTAAATAACCACATTCGCCTAAAAGTGAATAGTGACAACATGAGATACCACCAACGCCACCCCACCTCACTCCATCGCATAGCTGAAGCATTCAAATCCAACTGACAAAATAATGATACTTAAATGTTGTTTTTGCTGTTGTTGTTGTCATATTATCTAGTTTTGTTGTTGTCTATGTCAATGTTTTGTTGCTGCTGATTATTTTCTTTTTGTTGAGTTATTTTGTAAAACGTATCTCTCACCTGATGATTATCATCGACCGGAAATGCATAATTTGATAAGTAAGTGTGTGTATGTCCGCCTGTCTGTGTATGTGTGTGTGTAAGTTTCTGGATACAATTTAAATAATTTTGAAAACACAACAAATGTTTAAGCTATCTTCTTTGTACCACAAAATACCCGGATTCATCAGAATGAAATTTAAACGAGCATTTCTAACACATTTGGACAATCATTGACGGAAATTGCTTTTTAATAGCCCATTCAGTTGTTAAGTAAATAAATATTGGCTACAAACAAAAGCTGTATTTATGGTTACGTTTTGTGTTATTTAATAACTTTTATCAAAAATGGAAATTTTGTTATCGCATAATTTGATTGATTGATTGATGAATTGATTTGAATTGACATCGATAGAAATCGCAAAACTCTTGTTGATGTTGTTTACTGCAATACCAGCAATATCCCTATGAGCTATTCTATTTGAAGTGAATAGAAATTGGAACTAGAAGACTGGTTATAAAAAAAACTAGCTGGCCAAAAGTGTTCGCTTTTGACATGGTCCAAATTTGAAATTATTTATATTCGTATTTAACTCTCAAATAACTTTTATTAGAGTTCCATACAGTAACGTTTGGTATGTATGTCCATTTGGGGCATCATTTTGGGGTGGGGCGACACCCCGGGAATTGACCCAAATTTTTATATAATTTTTGTATTCTACTCTCCGATACCTTTCGTTTGAGTAATCTTGTCCCGTTCGAAGTACATGTCCATTGAATAAATAAGTTTCGTATTCTACTCTTAATTACATTTCGTTTGTATCTCATATTTTCCCGATCGGCCTACATGTGCATTTGGGGGTGATTT
This sequence comes from Stomoxys calcitrans, assembly GCF_963082655.1. Classification (NCBI taxonomy): domain Eukaryota; kingdom Metazoa; phylum Arthropoda; class Insecta; order Diptera; family Muscidae; genus Stomoxys; species Stomoxys calcitrans. The sequence goes on from NC_081555.1 coordinate 67,824,277, forward strand.
TTAGGGTGAACTTGATCCCAATATTTATATAAGTTTCGTATTCTACTTCCTATTGCCTTTCATTTGATACCCATATTGTCCCAATCGGTGAACATATAGTTTTTGGGTGATTTTTACGGATGGGACCAGGCCCGTCGACACACAAGGTCGAATGGTTATACCAAGGTCGTACTATACTCTTAAATACATTTTATTTGATATCCATGTTATCCCATGCGGTAAACATATCCGGTTGGGTGGGTTTCGGGGTAAGCCGTCCCCCACAGTTATTTGACCCCAATGTTGTATACCAACTTGATATTACTTGGTTACCATAGGGTGGCATACTTAAAACGATGCTTCTATCTCTGAAATCTGGGTCCGCGCCTCACGGATAGCACAGAATTAAGTATTTTCACCGGGGGCCTAAACTCTACCATTTGTGGAAATTTTATGAAAATCGTTTCAGCCGTTTTTGAGTCTATTCGGAACAAATAACAAACAAAGCGCAACACTTTAATTTTGTACCCACCACCGCTGAAGCAAGGCGGCCATTGTACCTAAATTTATTAACCACACAGTATTCTGTTGGATCATTATTATTGATCGACTGTTTTGGGGTAAGGTATATTACCAGAATAAAGGCATCAGATTCGCAGGCCACAACCTCATCAGATATTTTTAACCCCATATTGTCGTAATATGTTTATACAGCCATTTGTTGGTAGCGTCTATAGGAAGGTTGTGCGCCACACTGCTTCTGCCACTTGAGCGCAAATTAGAATAACGCACTCCACTCAAAACTATCTATCGCTTGGTCACCCATTGCCAATTAACCTGTTTGAAGCGTTTTTATTTAGAATTTAAAGCGCTACCTGAATACTTGGGCATAAATTTTAATGTCCTATTCGTAATCTACTCCAAATACCTTTCATTTGAATACCACATAGCCATGATAGGCCAATATGTCCATTTGGGACTTTTTGGTGGTGGGACGACCCCACAATTACTTGAACCTCATTTTTTATGTAATTTTTCTAATCTACTCCCAAATGGATAAGGTGGCCCCCTAGGTTATTTGGAACCAATTCTAAATACCATATTCGTATTCTCCATACATACTCTCCAATACCTTTCATTTGACATCCACATTGTCCCGATCAGTCAACTTTTGGTTTTGGGTGGTATTTTTGGGAGAGGGTCCTCTCCCATCCGATATCAATAAATTATACAGCCTATTGCTCCTTGAAGACCATATTCATAATCAACTCCCGAAAGCTTTCATTTGAGTCAGATATTGTCATTATCGTCCAATATGCCTCTTGAAGGTGTTTGGGATCGGGGCAGCCCCCAAGGAATTTGAACCCAAATTTTGATATCTAATTTGTATTCCGCTGTAAAAATTTCAAAGAAATCGGTTTAGCCGATTTTGAGCCCATACGAACAAAAAAAAATTTCAAACCCACAAATAAAAATATAAACAAACACAACTTAATTTTTATATATAAAAATCAAATAAAATAAAACAAGTAAAAGCGTGCTAAGTTCGGCCGGGCCGAATCTTATATACCCTCCACCATGGATCGCATTTGTCGAGTTTTTTTCCGGGCATCTTTTCTTTGGGAAAAAAGGATATAAGAAAAGATTTCCTCTGCTATTAGAGCGATATCAAGATATGGTCCGGTTTGGACCACAATTAAATTATATGTTGGAGGCCTGTGTAAAATATCAGCCAATTCGAATAAGAATTGCGCCCTTTGGGGGCTCAAGAAGTAAAATAGAGAGATCGATTTATATGGGAGCTGTATCGGGCTATAGACCGATTCAGACCATAATAAACACGTATGTTGATGGTCATGAGAGGATCTGTCTTTCAAAATTTCAGGCAAATCGAATGATAATTGCGACCTTTAGAGGCTCAAGAAGTCAAAATCCCAAATCGGTTAAAATGGCAGCTATATCAGGTTATGAACCGATTTGAACCTTATTTGACACAGGTGTTGAAAGTAAGAATAAAATACGTCATGCAAAATTTCAACCAAATCGGATAGGAATTGCGCCCTCTAGAAGCTCAAGAAGTCAAGTCCCCAGATCTTATTATATGACAGCTATATCAGGTTATCGACCGATTTGAACTATACTTGGTACAGTCGTTGGATATCATAACAAAATACTTTGTGCAAAAATTCATTCAAATCGGATAAGAATTGCGCCCGCTAGAGGCTCAAGAAGTCAAGACCCAAGATCGGTTTATATGACAGCTATATAAGGTTATGGACCACTTTTAATCATACTAGGCACAGTTGTTGGATATCATAACAAAACACGCCTTCAAAATTTCATTCCAATCGGATAACAATTGCGCACTTTAGAGGCTCAAGAAGTCAAGACCCAAGATCGGTTTATATGGCGGCTATATCAAAACATGGACCGATATGGCCCATTTACAATACCAACCGACCTATACTAATAAGAAGTATTTGTGCAAAATTTCAAGCGGCTAGCTTTACTACTCCGGAAGTTAGCGTGCTTTCGATAGACAGACGGACGGACGGACATGGCTAGATCGGCATAAAATGTCGCGACGATCAAGAATATATATGCTTTATGGGGTCTCAGACGAATATTTCGAGTAGTTACAAGCAGAATGACGAAATAAGTACACCCTCCATCCTATGGTGGAGGGTATAAAATCGTTAACATGATCATGCATAAGTTTTGTCAATCATTTAAATTTGCCGTATTTGTATAGACCAACTATTTATATAGGTTGTACTCTTCTCCTGGATGCGATATACTAGGGTACGACCTGTGCAGTCAGCAAGTCGATCCGATTCAAACTACTTTATCTTTAGTTATATAATAAATCTATGCTTCTAAGCTAGCGTTGCGGAGTCTTACCTCGTCTTCGAACTGAGTGTTGGAGTTCGGTTCGTAGTCGAATAAGTTTGATTTGGAAATAAAAGTTGAACATGAGTGACTTTTTCCGCCACATACAGGAGTTGTTTTTGGTATGCAAACTTTAAAAAGAAGAATTATGCAGATAAATCTTTTCGAAGCACGTACTTCCCTATTCAAACATTTCACTAATTATTCTATGACATTTTAGTGGAAATTAACAATTTCCATAAACATTTTTCCAAACAATGCGTCAGTCTGTTTCTTCCGCTGATGAATGGCAATTACTGTGGGGTTAATCATTCCATTTCCAACTAAAACGAACAAATTTACATATAAACAACCTTTTTATCTCAGGAACTGTCCCCATCAGGCATTAAAATAACGATTTGGCCTAAAACAGTCAAAAAGTCCAAGTGGTCAGTCAGTGAAGCCAAAACCCGGGGAAATTATTTCATTTTAAACCACCACTCTTGCCACAATCATTGCGGCCACAGGAGTCTACAGAGTCCACGAGAAGCATTGTCATGGTTGAGTTATCTTTTAATTGTTTGTTCCTATGTCTGCCTTGCAACATAGTCATGTATATTAGTGAACAACACTAAAGGTAATATAAAACAATAAAGTGGGTACTTTAAAAACAAACGAGAATAAATTCATTGCCAACATTTTAGTTGGAGAAAGCTTTTTACACTTAAATAAAAGATGGTATAAAAATTATTATCAATTTGACATTTCAACATCCATACAACTTGACCAGTAGTTGTTGACTTTTTTTTTAAAGACCTTCTTACCTGCCAAGAATTCTGATTTTGTGGCTATCTTTACCAAAATCATTTTCTTTAGCACGCAAATGGATTAAATTCAAACTCATATTTCATCCAAAACACAACTAACTTTTTGTTAATATCGAACAGCGGCAATAGACACTAGAACATCACCAATACTCCCAAGCAAAATTTGTTTAAACGAAGTTTTTGTTATTGCACTTCATCGAGAACAAGTATCCACTTTTTTTCTTTCATTATACCCTCCACCATAAAATGGGGGGTAAACTAATTTCGTCATTCCGAATGTACCACATCCAACAAAGTATATATATATTTGATCATCTTGACATTTTAAGTCGATTTAGCCATGCCCGTCCGTCCGTCTGTCTGTCTGTCGAAAGCACACTAACTTTCGAAGGAACAAAACTGGACGTTTGAAAATTTGCACACATACTTCCTACCAGTGCGAGTCGATTGGGATTGTTAATGGGCCATATAGGTGTATGTTTTGGTACAGCTGTCATATAAACACACCTCGGATATTGACTTCCTGAGCCTCTATAGGGCGCAATTCTTATCGGATTTGACTGAAATTTTACAAGAGGTGTTTTACTTTGACTTCCAACATTTATGAGAAGTACGGTCTTAATCGGTTTATAACCTGATAAAGCTTACAAACAAATCGATCTCACGATTATACCTCTTGAGCCCCTAGAGGGCACAATTCTTATATGATTTGGCTGAAATTTTGTACCGACTTTTCCTATGACCTTCAATATTCGTGCCAAATATGGTTTCAATCAATCCTCGGCCTCATATAGCTCCCATAAAAACCAATCTCTCAAGGGAGCAATTTGGCTGACATTTTTCCCAAGCATGGTCCGAATCGTTTCATAACTTGATAAAGCTCCAATAGCATAATCCCTAATCCTTTGTTAGCCTATTAAGAAATAACAGGCAAAGAACTTGGCAAATGATATCTATTGTGGAGGAAATAAGGGATTCGGCCCTATCAAACTTAGCACACTTGTACTTCTTTTGGCATATTTACACACCACCTACACCACCACTGTGGGACAGGATATTATGACATTGTGCATTGGTTTGCAACACTAAGACGAAGAAGAGCTAGACCTATTGATAAGCATACAGATCGGCTAAGAATCACTTCCTGATTCGATTTAGCTATGTCCGGCTGGCTGCCCATGTATACTTGTGATCAAGGAACAGCTCGCATATGTTGTCCCATTGGCATAAAATTTTGCACAAGTCACTTTTTTGGTTCAAGGACGAACGCTATTGAGTTTTAGATATAGCTCCCATACATATCTGTCGTCCGATGTGGCCTTTTAGGGATGCATGAGCCGTTTTATTTAACGTCCTAATACGTACGCAAAATTTCACAAAAATCGGCTCAAATGTAGATATAGCTCCCATATATAACTTTCATCCGATAGCCTGAGGTGTTTTATTTGATGTCCTGGTACGTGAGCTAAATTTCATCAATGTCGGTCCAGATTTAGATATAGCTCCCATACATATCTTTCAATTTCACAAAAATCGGCTCAAATGTAGATATAGCTCCCATATATAACTTTCATCCGATAGCCTGAGGTGTTTTATTTGATGTCCTGGTACGTGAGCTAAATTTCATCAATGTCGGTCCAGATTTAGATATAGCTCCCATACATATCTTTCAATTTCACAAAAATCGGCTCAAATGTAGATATAGCTCCCATATATAACTTTCATCCGATAGCCTGAGGTGTTTTATTTGATGTCCTGGTACGTGAGCTAAATTTCATCAATGTCGGTCCAGATTTAGATATAGCTCCCATACATATCTGTGACTGTGACTCTTTAAGGCTGTAGTAACCACAACTTAGGTCCTATCGTAAGAAAATCCTTCAAGGTTTTATTCAATATTTCAATGGGTATGCACAATTAAAGTCTGGCTAGATTTCAGCATAGGCTTCATGAATTAAAAGTAGTATGTACGTAGACTCGTTTTATTCTCATAAGGTGCTGTATTTTTTGGCAAGAAATTTTATTCTGTAACAAATATTGTCAGAAACCTTCTCCCTTGTCCCTCCCCTTAAGTGGGTTACATTCAAAATTAGATCTCCAGCAAGAAACGAAAATATTTAGTTTGTAGATGACGGATAGTAGCAAGTTACGAGTTTCGCCTTTAGCGAAAATATGGTTATAAAATTAGCGAAAATGGGATTATAAAATTTATGATATTTCTCTTTAATGCAAGCAAGTACCCACTCTATTATAAGGAAAACATTTTCGTATATTTTTGAACTAAGGTCTTTAATTTTTTTTGTAGTTTTCAATGCAGGTGCTAAAATTACCAATTTGGTCAGTATGACCCGGTGAGGTTTACAGTCAGTCAACCAACAAATAAATGATTATGTTTTACTCCTCCACTACACGGGAAAGAATAATTTAAGTTTTATTTGATTACTTTTTCTCTTTTAAAGCTTTTGAATAATGCTCTTCCAAGTCAATTACGTGGGACCTTTAGTGGGAAAACAAGCAAATTAATGAAGATAAGTGAGTGACAAGTTTTTAAATTAACTCTACACTGATTATGGATTTGTTTAAAGTGAAGGTTCGTTCGCAAACATGGGAAGCATAAATCAACAAAAAAGTCCACCCAAACGTTTGTATCTGTGGCCTCTTTGATCATATCTAGCAACAACGAAAATAAGATAAAACAGGTAAAACAGGTCCGAACTTTGGATACCCACCACCTCGTGTATGCATGTAAACCACCTTTTATCAATACGGTGAAAAATTCATACCTTATGCCCCATAGCAGCCTATCGAAATATGTTCCGATTTGGACCAAATACTTATAAGTACAAGTCATTGTTTAATTGTGTTTAACAAAATATTGGTCGTTTAAGTAGCTATATCTAAAACCATACACATATACCGAACTGAACCATATACTACACGGATGTCGAAAAGCCTAACATAAGTCACTGTGTCAAATTTCAGTGAAATCGGATTATAAATGCGCTTTTTATTAGGCCACGACTTTAAATCAAGATATCGTTCTACAATATATGACACTATATCCAAATATGGTACGATTTGAGCCAAGTTCCAGAAAAATGCGAAGAGCCTAACATTTCTCACTCTCCCAAATTTCGGCGAAATCGGACAATAAATGCGCCTTCTATGGCCTAAACACCTTATCGATCGATCTATATGGCAGCTATATCCAAATCTGGACCGATCTGAGCCAAATTGAAGAGGAATGTCAAAGGACCTACCTCACTGTCTCAACTTTCGGCCACATTGGACAAAAAATGTGCGTTTTATGGGCCCAAAACCTCAAATCGAGAAATCGGTCTATATGGCAGCTGTATCCAAATCTGGGCCAAATTAAAGAAGGATATCTAAGGGCCTTACATAACTCACTGTCCCAAATTTTGGCAAAATCTGATAATAAATGTGGTTTTTATGGGCGCAAGACCATAAATCAAGAGATCGGTCTTTATGGCAGCTATATACAAATCTGGACCGATCTGGGCTAAATTGGAGAAGAATGTCGAAGGGACTAATACAACTTACTGTCCCAAATTTCAGCAAAATCGGATAATAAATGTGGCTTTTATGGGCCTAAGGCGAGCTTAGTATTTGAGGGACTACATTAATCCGCAAAACACCCTTAAATCGGCCATATTTACCGACCATGTCAATGTGGAGATTTAATGAAAGGTATTGGGGGTAGAGCAAGAATTGATACCCACTTTCGGGACCAATTTTCTAGGGGTCAACCCCTTTCCCAAAATACACCACAAGCACCAATTTTTTAGTGACCATCGCAAAATTGGGCTCAAATAATGGTATTTAGGAGTAGAATACGAATTTGTTATCCAAATTTAGGATCATATATTTAGGGCATCACCCCTTCCTCAAAACACCCCGCAAAGGGTAAAAATTTTTCGACCATGCCAATATGTGGTATTTAAGATTAGAAAACGAATTTGATGACCTATTTTGGGCCATGCATTTGGGGGACGCCTTATCATGGGAGTAGCGGGCTGAAATAAAGTATTTAGGAATGGAGTACACCTTACATCCAAACTAAAATTCGTATACCAATAAAGATCATATGGGATTCGGACAAAGGCACTTATATTGTTAAACAATCCCCCTACCCTAATTTTCAGAAACGCCAGATCTCGGAGATGGGTGGTACGATTTAAGCGAAATTTTGTTTGCTCTCATGTAGAACCCTAAAAATAAATATTTGGCATACAAATTTCGGATAGTGTACCTAGGGGGGCCGCCCCGCCCGAAAACCAACCAAACATATATTTAGACCAATCACGACAATATGGGATTCAAATGAAAGGTATTTAGGATAAGAAAACCTATCTGATATCCAATTGTCATACCAAGTGCTAGGGGGACCACCCCAAGCCCCAAAAAACCCTAAATCGAACATATTTACCGACCATGGCAATATGGGACTCAAATGAAAGGTATTTGCGAGTAAAATGCGAATCTGATATCCAAATGTGGGATCACGTATCTGGGAGTCCACGCATTTCCCAAAACACCCCCCAAACAGGACTTATTTACTGACCATGGGAATATGGGGCTTAAATAAAAGAGTGTAGAATACGAATCTGATATCCAAATATGGGACCAAGTGTTTGGGGGGTCGCCTCTCCCCAAAAACACCCCCAAAGAAGACAAATTTACGGCCATAGCAATATGGGGCTCAAATGAAAGGTATTTGCGAGTAAAGCAGGAATTTGATATCAATATTCAGGAAAAGTATTTATGGGGCGACTACACCCCCACAACACCACCCAAATAGTAAGTATTTTCTGACTTTTGCAATATGAGGCTCAAATAAGAGGGTTTTTAAGTAGAACACGAATCCGACATATATTTTCAAGGCCAACTCACTAAGTGGCCGCCCATCCCCCAAAGCACACCCCAAGCCGGTCATGTTTGCCGACTATGGAAATGTGGACTCAAATTAAAGGTATTTGGGAGTAGACCTCGTATATGATATCAACATTAGGGACCAACCATCTAGGGGACGTCCCACCACCATAACAACCCCCAAATAGGACGTATTTGCTCACCAAAACAATTTGGGTCGTAAAGAGAGTGGAACTAAATATTTATAGTTTTTAGGGCCAATACCCCAAACTTGCTGACTTGCAATAAGAAGTTTAATTGAAATTTGAAAACGAATTTGATATCCAATTTTGGGGCCAATGGCAATATGGGGTTCAAATAAATGATATATAGATATATAAGAATAGAGCAAATTGCTGATATATTTAAATCGAGAATAAATCGGGCATATTTACCGACCATGGAGCTTAAATGAAAAGCTTTGGGGTATTGATACCCACTTTCGGGGCTAATTTTCTGGGGGTCTACCCCTTTCCCAAAATACCCCACAAACAGCAATTTTTTGCGGATCATCGCAATATGGGCCACAAATAAAGGTATTTGGGAGTAGAAAACGAATTTGATATCCAAATGTAGGACCATGTATTTAGGGCGTCACCCTTTCCCCAAAACACTCCCCAAAGGGTAAAAATTTTTTGACCATACCAATATGTGGCTCAAATGAAAGGTATTTGCGATTAGAAAAAGAATTTGATAACCTTTTTTGGCGCCGGGGGCTCAAACTCTACCATCTGTGAAAATTTCATAAAAATCTGTTCGGCCGTTTTTGAGTCTATACGGAACAGACAAACAAACTAACGAACAAACAAAGAACTACAATTTAATTTGTATGTAATAGAGACTGGCAGGACCGGGCCCGCTCCGCTGTGCCTTCTTTCACTCTCTTATTTTATCTGAGCCATATATTAGCACAGTCTGGAAAAAAGTCCTGTTTGGTGGTGCTGCTACGGCCTTTCACATATTTCGCCCCAATGTGGATATCATATTGGTTACACTCTTGCCTTATTGCTATGGTCTCTAGTTTCAAATCCCTCTCATTTGATCCTAATATAATCATTATTAGTCAATATTTCCATTTGTAAACCAAATTTCGAATTATTATAAACAAAATAAATTTCGCTTAAATCGCCCCAGCCATCTCAGAGATCTTGCGTTTTTGAAAAAGGGTGAGGGGAGGATGCGCCCATTAAAGTTTAGATTAGATCTATTAAATTTTTTTTTTTGTTGCTATTGGTGGTGGATTGGAGTAACAAAACCCTTTGCCCCGAAAGTGGATACCAAATTCATACTCTACTCCCAAAAAGCACATTTGAGCTATATATTGCTATAGGCTGTATATATGTGTGGTTCAGGGGGGGTTTTATGAGATGAGTCGTCCCTGAAACACTTGGCCATGAAAGAGATAACAGATTTGAGCCACTTTTTTCCATAATCCACTAATATGTCCAGTTTGAGGGGTATGTAGGGTGAGACGGCCACCCACACACTTAACACTGAAAAAATATCAGTATCAAGCTCTACTGTTAAATTCCTTCTATTTGAGCCGCAATTGGCTTAGGGGAGTTTATTGGGTGACACTACCCCCAAACACTTGGCCTCAAAATTGCATATCAAATTCGTTTACTACTGTCAAATACCTATCATTTGAGCCCCCTATTGCCATAGCAGGCAAACATGGCCGGTTTGAGGGGAGGGGAAGCACGATTTTGTTTGATTCCCATGATGTCAAGCATTTTTAAGGGGGTGGTGACGGCTATAGCCTTCTGACAAGTCCTTTCATTTGAACACAATATATTCTCGGTCGCCCTACATGACCCAAAAGACAATTTATTTGAGTTCTTTAACGCCGAGATCTACTGCTAAATGGCAGGACGTAACCTAGATGCTTGAATCCTTATATGAAAATAAAATTCGTACTCGAATGTCATAGACCTTTCGTTAAATTGAAGGGTATTTAGTGTGTGGGCCGGTCCCAGACTCGGTCCTAAATGTGTACATCAGATTCGTAGTCAACTCTCATAGAAGTTTAATTTTTATTCCCATTTTGTGACGTTCGAGATTCTTGCCCGGTTCGGAGGTTTTTGGGTTGGAGAGGCCCCGTAGACACCTTGGACCAAATTTTTATAACAGATGTGTACCCAACACCCTGTTGAGGGGTTTATGGGGGTGGGGGCGCCTCAAAAACCAAGGAATACATTTTTATATCAGCTTTTTACTATACTTTTAAATACCTTCTTTTTGATATACATATTGTCTCAATCGGTTCAGATGTCCTGCTGGGGTGTTTCGGGGGGTGGAAAGGCCCCCTCAGACACTAAGGAAAAAATTTTTGTCAGATTTGTACTTTACTTTTAAATACCTTTTGTTTGATACTCATACTGCCCAACGCGATAAAAGTGTCCTGTTGAGTGGTATTTTTAGGGGTGGAGAACCTCCCCGACACTAAAGCTGACATTTTTATGCCAAGTACTTATGTATGTACTTATGTACTTTACTATTAAATACCTCTCATTTGATAACCATATTGCCCAAAGGGATGAAAAAGTCCCGTTTGTCGGTTTTTATACCCTCCACCATAAGATGGGGGGTATACTAATTTCGTCATTCTGTTTGTAACTACTCGAAATATTCGTCTGAGACCCCATAAAGTATGTATATTCTTGATCGTCGTGACATTTTATGTCGATCTAGCCATGTCCGCCCGTCTGTCCGTCCGTCCGTCTGTCTGTCGAAAGCACGCTAACTTCCGAAGGAGTAAAGCTAGCCGCTTGAAATTTTGCACAAATACTTCTTATTAGTGTAGGTCGGTTGGTGTTGTAAATGGGCCAAATCGGTCCATGTTTTGATATAGCTGCCATATAAACCGATCTTGGGTCTTGACTTCTTGAGCCTCTAGAGTGCGCAATTCTTATCCGATTGGAATGAAATTTTGCACGACGTGTTTTGTTATGATATCCAACAACTGCGCCAAGTATAGTTCAAATCGGTCCATAACCTGATATAGCTGCTATATAAACCGATCTTGGGTCTTGACTTCTTGAGCCTCTAGCGTGCGCAATTCTTATCCGATCAGAATGAAATTTTGCACGACGTGTTTTGTTATGACATCCAACAACTGTGCTAAGTATGGTTCAAATCGGTCCATAACCTGATATAGCTGCCATATAAACCGATCTTGGGTCTTGACTTCTTGAGCCTCTAGAAGGCGCAATTCTTATCCGATTGAAATGAAATTTTGCACCACGTGTTTTGTTATTATATCCAACAACTGTGCCAAGTAAAGTATAAATCGGCCCATAACCTGATATAGCTGCCATATAAACCGATCTTAGGTCTGGACTTCTTGAGCCTCTAGAGTGCGCAATTCTTATTCGATTGAAATAAAATTTTGCACCACGTGTTTTGTTATGATATCCAACAACTGCGCCAAGTATAGTTCAAATCGGTCCATAACCTGATATAGCTGCTATATAAACCGATCTTGTGTCTTGACTTCTTGAGCCTCTAACGTGCGCAATTCTTAACCGATCGGAATGAAATTTTGCACCACGTGTTTTGTTATGATATTCAACAACTGCGCCAAGTATAGTTCAAATCGGTCCATAACCTGATATAGCTGCCATATAAACCGATCTTGGGTCTTGACTTCTTGAGCCTCTAGAGGGCGCAATTCTCATCCGAATGGAATGGAATTTCGCACGACGTGTTTTGTTATGATACCCAACAACTGTGTCAAGTATGGTTTAAATCGGTCCATAAACTGATATAGCTGTCATATAAACCGATCTTGGGTCGTAACTTCTTGAGCCTCTAGAGGGCGCAATTCTTATCCGATTTGAATGAATTTTTACACGAAGTATTTTGTTATGACCACCCAACAACTGTGCCAAGAATAGTTCAAATCGGTTCCTAAATTGATATAGCTGTCATATAAACAGATCTGGGGACTTGACTTCTTGAGCTTCTAGGGGGCGCAATTCCTATCTTATTTGGCTGAAATTTTGCACGACGTATTTTATTCTTACTTTCAACAACTATGTCAAATAAGGTTAAAATCGGTTCATAACCTGATATAGCTGACATATAAATCGATCTGGGATCTTGACTTCTTGACCCCTAGAGGTCGCAATTATTATCCGATATGTCTGAAATTTTGTACGACGGATCCTCTCATGACCATCAACAAACGTGTTTATTATGGTCTGAATCGGTCTATAGCCCGATACTCTTCTCTCTATTTTACTTCGTGAGCCCCAATGGGCCCAATTCTTATACGAATTGGCTGAAATTTTACACAGGTCTCCAACATATAATTTAATTGTGGTCCGAACCGGACCGTATCTTGATATCGTTTTAATAGCAGAGCAACTCTTTTCTTATATCCGTTTTTGCCTATGAAGAGATGCCGGGAAAAGATCTCGACAAATGCGATCCATGGTGGAGGGTATATAAGTTTCGGCCCGGCCGAACTTAGCACGCTTTTACTTGTTTTTTTAATTTGTATTTGAAATTTGATATTTGTATACCATGTTCGTACTCTACTCTTAAATACCTATCGTTTGATATCCATTTTGTTCCAATCGGTAAACATGTCCATTCAGATGGGTTTTAGGATGGGGCATCCCCCAAGGTTATTTGACCCCAAAATTTTATACCAATTTCGTGTTTTTGGGGTACCATAAGGTGGCATTCAAATTTTCACTTAAATTGGTACACCCATCTTCGAGATCTGGCCATGGGCTCAAACTTTACAATCTATGAAAAATTCACGAATGTCGGTTCAGCCGTTTTTGAGTCTATACGGAACAGATAAACAAACTAACCAACAAATAAACAAACAAAGCTCAACAATTTCATTTTTATATAATAGAAGATAGAGCTTAATTTTCATCGGAATAGAGCCAAATTAAGTACAATAATTATTAAAAGACCTTGGGTAACGGGACTGAATATTGGTTAGATCAGTCCATATTTGGATATATCTGCCATTTGGTCCCATCTTCCGAGCATGGGTCTTAAACTCATCAAAGGTGTTTTTCTTATCTGATTTCGCTTATATTGTAAAATAAAATTGTATTACTCCTCTCTACTTCCTTGGCAAATATGGTTTAAATTCGATGATAGTTAGATATAGAAGTTATGCTGACATATCTCTGATCGAAGTTCTTGAAGTCATAAAATACAGTTTTCTACTTTATTTCTCTTAAATTTATTTATTTTAAGATATTTTTTCCATTTAAATGTTACAATGAGCCTAGAATACATTTTTTCAGAGTCTAGTGTTTCCTCACTAGACATTGTCCAAATATTCTTCTGAGTGTATCCTACCGAAATAGGTCCAGAGGATAGGATCTTTCTTAGCTTAAAGACCTCAGATGAATCCTCTACGGAGATGCAGAAAGGCTCAGAATTTGTTCTGAGATGGCCTTTGTATTTTCTTAGCTCAGCTTTATAGAAGTCCAAATGGTGTGGTGCGCTTGTGAATTTTCTGCAGCCACACAGAAAAAAACATCAGAAAAATTTTGATAAAAATATTTATCAAAAATGTTTATCCTATATAGATAAAATATTTTATTTATTTGCCCAATTTCGTAATTTTAAGCAGCATAGCCCATTTATAAAATTTTAATAGAACTATGCATTTATATTAGATACTAAAGGGTGATTTTTTTGAGGTTAGGATTTTCATGCATTAGTATTTGACAGATCACGTGGGATTTCAGACATGGTGTCAAAGAGAAAGATGCTCAGTATGCTTTGACATTTCATCATGAATAGTCTTACTAACGAGCAACGCTTGCAAATCATTGAATTTTATTACCAAAATCAGTGTTCGGTTCCAAATGTGTTCATTCACCGTAACGTTGCGTCCAACAGCATCTTTGAAAAAATACGGTCCAATGATTCCACCAGCGTACAAACCACACCAAACAGTGCATTTTTCGGGATGCATGGGCAGTTCTTGAACGGCTTCTGGTTGCTCTTCACTCCAAATGCGGCAATTTTGCTTATTTACGTAGCCATTCAACCAGAAATGAGCCTCATCGCTGAACAAAATTTGTCAAAATTTGAACACATTTCGAACCGAACACTGATTTTGGTAATAAAATTCAATGATTTGCAAGCGTTGCTCGTTAGTAAGTCTATTCATGATGAAATGTCAAAGCATACTGAGCATCTTTCTCTTTAAAACCATGTCTGAAATCCCACGTGTTCTGTCAAATACTAATGCATGAAAATCCTAACCTCAAAAAAATCACCCTTTATAATTTTGCTACACATTTCCAAAAATCCGTATCAAAACTTGATATTATTGAGATTCCATTGCACGATATTGTCCGCCTTTAGACCATTGTTTAATGCTTTCTACTCAAAGAATAGCATAGCAAAAAACATTTAAAAGTCAGCAAAAATGTGTTGTTGCTAAAAGCATTTGACTGGCTATCTGTATCGCGATTTCAATTTCGACCAAGAAATATCAACAGCGGACGATGTCAAATTGATCGTGGTGCTTTACATACCATCCCAATTAGAGTAGGTTGTAAAGCACGCATATGAATTTGAACATGGCTCACTAAGATGAATTGCTTGTCAATAGCGACAATGTCAATAGCAACAAACACAAGCATCTTTTGCTCTTCGCACGGCGATCGCCAAACGGTTGATGCTGCCAGTGCTATTTTGTGTATAGGCAGTGATACCTATACCACATTCGACGTGCCTTTTGTTTGGTTTGTCTGTTTGCGCAGTACATTGTCCGGCTTTAGACCATTGTTTAATGCTTTCTGGCTTGGCACTAGAACATACTGACACAAACTAGTCATTCGGGACCTTCATGATCCTCCTGACATTATGTCTATGTCCTCCGCAGATTCCTCTTCCTTTTCAGGTCTAGAAGGGATAGTCGTACAGAATTTGTGGCTACTGCAGCTTTAAAGAGCCATATCGGATGAAGGATAATATGGGAGCTATATCTAAATCTGGACCGACTTGGATGAAATTTAGCTCACGTATTAAAACGCCAAAAAAAGCATGACGTGGTAAGTTCTGTAAAGATCGAACCAAACGACAACCTTAAATGCCATATCGGATGAAAGATATATATGGGAGCTTTATCAAAATCTGAACCAATTTTTATGGAATATTGCACACGTTTCACGACGGCAAATAAAACATGTCATGTAAAATTTTGTAAAGATTGGACCAAAGTTGTGGCTACTACAATCTTAAATGGCCATATCGGATGAATGAAATGGCCATTGGGATGGGATCAAATAAAACATCTCTTGCAAATTTTTGTAAGGATCGCACCAAGATTGGAGCAACTAAGACTTTCAAAGGACTTATTGGATAATAAATATATATGGGGCTATACCTAAATCTGATGCGTTTTTTCAAAATCAATAGCGTTCATCCTTGGACCGAAAAAATGATTTGTGTAAAATTTCATGAACATCGGACAACAAATGCAACCGGTACCTTGATTATAAGAATACATGGACAGACAGACGGACATAGTTAAATCGAACCAGAAAGTGATTCCTATCCGATCGGTTTACTTATCGATGGGTCTAACTCTTTTCCTTCTAAGCGTTACAAACAAATACATACATTTATAATACCCTGTACCACAGTGTTGGTGTAGGGTATGAAATTGGTGTCCAAGAAAATGCGAACACATTCCATTGAAGTGGTACTGAGTTCTGTGAGTAAAATATTAGCGACATATCGCTGCGTCAGCATAAATTTCGCTTCAATTAATTGCAAGAGTAATTAAATGCACCGTAATGGCCACCAATTAACTCTGTTTTAATGCTGTTGTCCTTGTTGTGTGCTATTGTTTGAGTGTTAGCCCAATGGCTTTTCACATGGTTTGGAGAAGCTCTTTGTATCTTTTAACCAGATTCAACCTCACGGGGACCGACGCCAGAGCCTTCAGTGCCGCTTGACAGTCCACGTATATCGTGACGGTCTGATGGAGCACCCGTTCCCGCACTAACATCATCTCCAGTGACAGGATCACGAAAATCTCCGCCTGAAAAACCGGCACATCTAGAAGTCTATAAGATTCCGTGATTCCAAGAAATTTAATGAAAATTTCCGCACCGGTGCCCCCATTGAATTTAGACCCATCCGTGTTAACAGTGGGTCTCGGGAAGGGCGTGGTGCCCTCAAACTGGAGATCCCTTTTCGGTAGAACGACTTCCAAGGCATCAACAGGAAAGGATTCCCCTGGTATATAATCAGGCGCGCCGCATATATCGTGGCGCAACGCGACAACACCAGCTGGATAATCAGGCTGTTCAGCATCGTAATAAACCAATTTACCAAAAGAGGGAGACCTTCATGTCCACCAGAGCGCTATGTATGGACTCCAATTTCACATTATCAAAAACCCCTTCCATGCCCAAGAAGGCCGCCAAAGTGAAGTCACCCGTACCCAAATTCCAATCGATGTAGCCAACCACATCATGAAGGGCACTATCATCTGACCGACCCTTAGTGTACGTATGCTGATAGCTGCATACCAGTGAAGGGTCGTGATGTTTTCTAATACATATGTCCATTAATCTAAACGAAAGTTTGGTTTTCTTTGCTCTATTATAGAGCCTTTTCATAGTTTGCCTAAGTGTCCTGGAATCTCCGTTACTTCGTTACCTATTCCTTTGCATGTGGTTTATCCAGTCTCTAAGGACCCGGTCCACCCGTTACTGGACTATGCATACCGTCAATATGTACCTCTTGGTATCGAAGGATTCTTCTATTTCATGAAAAACCTCATGCCAGGCAGCCTCCACCGTCCTTTCCCTAAGATTGGCATTCTGATTATATTGTCATAGACGAAATATGCGTCTAAGATCACATAAAGTACATATTTATATTCTTGAACGTAATGACATTTTAAATCGATCTAGCCATGTCCGTCCGTCTGTTTGTCGAAAGCACTCTCACTTACCAAGGAGTAAAGCTAGACCCTTCAAATTTTACACAAATACTTCTTATTAGTGCAGGTCAGTTGGGATTCAAAATGGACCAAATCTAATCCGATTTGGCTGAAGTGTTGCACATGGTGTAATGGTATCACTTTCAACAACTATGCTAAGTATGGTCTAAATCAGACGGGAACCCACCACCATGGATTCTGCTTGAAGTTTGAACAAAATAAATTTTACATAAAAGCAATAAATACAATAAATACATACCAAACTTCTGTCAAACCAGCAAAAATAAAAGCTTTAGGAAGCGAACAAGGATGATCGAGAGACCGGTTTACATGGGAGCTATATCAGGTTATAGACCGATTTGACCGTATTTGGCTCTGTTGTTGAAAGTCGTAACAGAACACCGCATGCAAAATTTCAGCCAAATCGAACAAAAATTGCGGCTTGTAAGGCTCTAGAAGTCAAATTGGGAGATCGGTTTATATGGGAGCTATATCGGGTTATAGATCGATTTGAGCCGTACTTGACACACATGGTGGAAGTCATAACAGAACACTGCTTACTAAATTTCAGCCAATTTGGATAATCGGATGGGGCTTTTAAGGGCTCAAGAAGTCACATCGGGGATCGGTTTAAATGCGATCTATATCAGGTTATATACCGATTTAGACCGTTGTTAGAAGTCATAGCAGAACTCCATGTACAAAATATCAGCCAAATAGGACGAAAATTTTGGCTTCAAGGGGCTCAAGAAATCAATTAGGAAGATCGGTTTATATGGGGGCTATTTTTAAATCTGAACCAATATGGCCTATTAGCAATCCTCAACGACCTACATCAATAAAAAGTATATATGAAAAATTTCAAGAGGGTAGCTATACGCGATCGACAGCTAAAGTGATTTCGACAGGCGGGTCGTCTCAGAATGTCGAGACGCTAAAGAATATATATACTTTATGGGGCCTTCGACGAATATTTCGAGGTGTTACAAACGGAATGACTAGATTAGTATGACCCCATCCTATGGTGGTGGGTATAAAAATTGTGTAGTAAGTATTTGAAAATTGCGCTTTAAAACTCTGGGCAAGCTTTTAAATGATCCAATTTCAGAAACAACAAATAAGAGCCGGCTAAGTTCGGCCGGGCCGAATCTTATATACTCTCCACCATGAATAGCATTTGCCGAGTTCTCTTTTTAGGCAAACAAAGAATAATGGATAAGAATTGTTATGCTATTGGAGATATATCGAGGTATAGTCCGATTCGAACCATAATTGAATGTCGAAGACCATAGTAGTAGTCACTTGGTTATATTTTAGTCCATTCGGATAAGAATAGCGTTTTTGAGGTGCTCAAGAAGCATAATCGGGAGATCGGAATATATGGGAGCTGCACCAGGCTATAAATCGACCATATTGAACACGTATGTTGAAGGTCATGGGAGAAGCCGTTGGACAAAATTTCAGCAAGATCGGATAAGAATTGCGCCCTCTTGTAGCTCAAGAAGGCAAGATTCAAGATCGGTTTATATGACAGCTATATCTGATTACGACCGACTTAAACCATATTTAGCACCATTATTGGAAGTCAGAGCGGAACACCTCATGCTACATTTTAGGCAAATCGGATGTGAACTGCGCCCTCTATTGGCTCAAGAAGTCAAGTTCCAAGATCGATTTATATGGCAGCTATATAAGATTATGGACCGATTTGACACAGTTATTGAAAGTCATAACGGTATAATTTATGTCAAATTTTCAGCCAAATCGGATGAAAATTGCGCCCTGTAATGGCTCCTGAAGACAAGATCCAAGATCGGTTTATATGGCAGCTATATCAGGTTATGAACCGGTTTGAACTATGCTTAGCTTAGTTATTGGAAGTGACTTATCCACATCGAATATGAATTGCGCTCTCTAGATGCTCAAGAAGTCAAAACGCAAAACCGGTTTATATGGCAGCTATATCAAAACATGGACCGATATAGCCCATTTACAGCTGACCTACATTAGAAAATATATTTGACAAAAAATTTCAAGCATCCATCTTTACTCCTTCGAAAGTTAGCGTGCTTTCGACAGACGAATGGATGGACAGACATGGCTAGATCGATTTAAAGTGACATGACGATCAAGAATATATATACCTTATGGGGTCTTTGACTCATATTTCGAGGTGTTACAAATGGAATGACGAAATTAGTATAACCCCCATACTATGGTGGAGTATACACAAAACACAGATTAACCATTTATTAGAAGGCAGAAGTATAAAGGGATTGGATAATATTTAAACGACTTTTATATTTTCGAACTCTCGGCTTATTTTGCAATGTCATCGGCATAGGCGTAACTAAATATATGGAAAAATATATTAAAAAAATATTTGTGAATCATCATAACCATTGTCATGCACTCAAAAATGCCAACATAAAACAAAATTTTAAAATGCATGAATCCAAAATGCTTTTTTTTTTTTTTTTTGAATGAAGAAAAACTGACTGTTCCATATTCTGTGTGTCATACCACTTCACGCCACATAAAAGCCCATTAAATAAAAAACTATCCAATGCATTGAAGTTGGAGTGAATGGAAAATATCTACCTCCCCGTCTGTCTGGGCCTCGGTTTGTCTGTCTGCCTTTTATTATTAAATAAAACATTAAAAAAACAACGAGAAAGGAAATGGGGGAAATAGTGCAAAATCATGCAGTAGCAAATAATTAACAAAACAATAATAAATAATTCATTCATCCATACAATCATTCATTCATCCAGCGTATATTCGCTCTTTCATTCCATATTTTCTGCTGATGGTCGTCAGCGACCTATTAGAGCCGGTAACAATCATTTCGATATAAAATGTTGTGAACACTTCATTTATTAGTTAATGTTTCCTTTATGTTAATTTTTTCGATACCATACAAAATGAAAATGAAAGCGGTAAATAGCAAAGATACTGTGGAATTAGATATTGGCTTTTCCTTTTTCTGCAGCTTCAAAATACTTTTACCAAAAAATGCACACAGAGTTAATTTTTTTATATTCCCAGTCACACATTTTGATGCATTAATTAATAGTAGGGCTGTGGTTGGATCATTATGGCAGCATGAGAAACATAAATTCAATCGCTTTCGTTTAATCCTTTTAAGGGGTTTATCACCTTTTCACCACTACCCAATATGAAATAGTTGCAAAAAAATACCGAAATGGAATCATACAATGCGTGAAAACATATCACAAGAAAATAATTAGTCACACAAAACTTTTTTGAAGTATTTGTTTATTTATAGCAAATAAACGATAAAGAAAGTGAAAAGAACCTAAAGGGACAAATAGGACTTTTTTGTAATTTTATAAATTGAAAAAATTCACGGAAAGCGTATTTTATTAATTACTAGCAGACCCGGGCCCGCTCCGCTGCGCCTTCTTTTACTTTATATGGAACAAAAGTTTCCTTGGAATATTTATTTTCGACAATTAAAGAGCTTTTAGTGAAATATCATGCTACGAAAATAGTATGTCGCTTAACAAACAGTTTAACAATATAAGTGTCTTTATCTGAATCCTATATGATCTTTATTGGTCCACGAATTTAAGTTTGGATGTAAGGTGTACTCCATTCTTAAAATACTTCATTTCAGCCGGATATTCTCATTTAGGGGTGTCTTCGGGGAAGAGGTGGTCCCCCAGATAGTTGGCCCTCAAATATATCAACATCGTGCTCTTCTCTTAAATACCATTTATTTACAGGATGAGGCGTTCCCCAAACACATGGTCCCAAAATAGGTTATCAAATTCGTTCGGGCCGAATCTTATATACCCTCCACCATGGATCGCATTTGTCGAGTTCTTTTCCCGGCATCTCTTCTTAGGCAAAAACGATATAAGAAAAGATTTGCTCTGCTATTAGAGCGATATTAAGATATGGTCCGGTTTGGACCACAATTAAATTATATGTTGGAGACCTGTGTAAAATGTCAGCCAATTCGAATAAAAATTGCGCCCTTTGGGGGCTCAAGAAGTAAAATAGAGAGATCGATTTATATGGGAGCTGTATCGGGCTATAGACCGATTCAGACCATAATAAACACGTATAATGATGGTCATGAGAGTATCCGTCGTACATAATTTCATTCCAATCGGATAAGAATTGCGCACTCTTGAGGCTCAAGAAGTCAAGACCCAAGATCGGTTTATATATATGGGGTTCAAATAAAGGTATTTGGGAGTAGAATGCCAATTTGATATTCAAATGTATGTCCATGTATTTAAGGCATCACCCCTTTCCCAAAACACCCCCAAAGGAAAAGAAATTTTCGACCATGCCAATATGTGGCTCAAATGGAAGGTATTTGAGATTAGAAAACGAATTTGATAACCTACTTTGGGGCTAAGTGTTTGGGGACGCCTCATACTCAAGACTTCAAGAGCCACTGCTATCGCATTTATTGACCAATCTTCCCAAAATTTTGCAAATTCGATTTGGCTGAAATTTCGAACCTATCTGGGGTCTTGACTTCTTGAGCGTCTAGAGTGCGCAATTCCTATCCGATTTTACTGAAATTTTGCACGACGTATTTTGTTATGACTTCCAACAACTGTGTTAAGAATAGTTCAAATCGTTCTATACTTGACTTCTTGAGGATGCAATTATTATCCGATTTGGCTGAAATTTTGTACAACGGCTTATCTAATGACCTTTAACATACATGTCGTGTAAATGGCATGAATCGGTTTATAGCCTTATGCAACCCCCCTATAAACCGATCTCTCTATTTTACTTCTTCAACCCCTTAAGTGAGCAATTCTTACTAGATTTGGCTGAAATTTTACACAATGACTTCTACTATGGTCTCCAATATTCAGTTCAATTATGGTCCGAAATGAATCATAACTTGATATTGTTCCAATAACATAGCAATTCTTTTCTTTTATCCTTTGTTTACCTAAAAAGAGATACTGTGGCAAGAGCTCGACACATGCCATCCATGGTGGAGGGTATATAAGATTCGGTCCGGCCGAACTTAGCACGCTTTTACTTGTTTGCGATAACTTCTTGCAAGACAAATATAATTTTTGTTTTTAAACTGACAATACCTTTATTCTTGATATATAGTTTTTATACCCTCCACTAAATTCGTTTTTCCGTTTGTAACACCTTAAATATTCCTCTAAGACCATGATCGTTATAACATTTTAAGTCAATCTAGCCATGTCCGTCCGTCTGTCAAAATGATAAAGCTAGCGCTTGAAATTTTGCACAAATACTTCTTAGTAGTGTAGGTAAGTTGGGGTTATAAATGGATCATATGGGTCCATGTTTTGATATAGCTGCCGTATAAACCGATCTTGCATCTTGAATTCTTGAGCTACTATGGGGAGCAATTCTTCTCCGATTTCGCTGAAATTTTGCATGATTTATAACTTCCAATAACTGTGCCAAGTATGGTCCAAATCGATCTATAACCTGATATAACTGCCATATAAATTGATTTCGGATCGTGAATTCATGAAACGCTAGACAGCGCAATTATTATCCGATTTGACTGAACATTTGCACGAAGTGTTTAATGTTAACTTCCAACAACCGTGCTAAGCATGGTCTAAATTGGTTCATTACCTGATATAGTTCCCACACAAACTGATCTCGGATCTTAACTTCTTGAGCCGCAATTCTAGCCCGATTTGGCTGGCCAAGTATGGTCCCAGACGGTTCATAACCTGTTATTTCTCCAATATCATAGCAATTCTTATATAGACATGGTGGTGGGACATGGTGGTGGGTATATAAGATTCGGCCCGGCAACTCAGGCGAAAATTTCGTTTCAATAATAAATGCATTGACGCATCATCGGCCTAGCGCTATCTTTTTCCATACGCCATTTTGAGTTAGGATCAGTTTCTAGGGGTTTAAGGTAGGAACTTTTGGAGTTCAGTTTCCGAGATATAGAGACGTAAGTTTGCTCCGTATTCACTTAAAAAAAAATTTGTGATTTTTTTTTCAATATCCGAAATTTCTAAATATGGAGCAAAATTACATATATATTTCGCAAATCAAATTGAAAGTGCTATCATGTTCTATGAGCTCCATTTTTACTGAATTTATTTAAAAATATAACTTTAAGCAATAATAAAACGACATTTCATAAGAATGGGTAACGCAAGAATGCGCTTTAGTTTATAACATTTTAATTTGAAACCTACCATACGTGTTTGAAACCAACGATATGGGAACACAACATAGTTTTGATTTTGGAAATAAGTCCTTCAGAACGAATGTTATTTGATTTACCGAATGGGAAATACTACAACTAAACTAATGCGGCATGTCACCATGTGTACAAAAAATCTGCTATCAAAATCCAGTACTGCAATAAAATATTTCTATATAAGGCAATCAGTTCAGTTTTCGGTAAGCATTTACAACATGTGGAGATACTTGATCCACATCATCTTATTGAGTTGTTATCGAAGAAGATCTATCAAAAACAAGACTTTCTTTATCGAGCTTCAAGTAAAGTGATTTCAAAAATGTATTCCAATTACTTCAACTTACAATACCTCGGAATTGTCTTAAATTTTGTAGGGTCTTCAGCCCATAAAAGCCGCATTTATTACCTGATTTCTTTGAAACTTGAATATAACTACCATAAAGGCACTGCAATTTAAGTTCAGTGGTGTGCATTTAATACGCAATTATGTCGCAACATGGAACAATGAGTTATATAAGACCCCACGACAACCGCGTTAAATGTGCTGCAGATTAGACCATGTTTGGAAAAAGCCACCTTTAGACTGGTCTACCGATTAAAGATGCTTCGCCCATTAAAGGCTTAGTTACTTCACGGTTCGTCTAGAGTTATATTAAGCACATGGATATATTTGTCGTATACGATCTGTTTCGGGGAATGTTTAGATTTATAGACACATCTCCCGATTTGATGTTTTGGGTCTTAGACATACATATATCCGAGTTTTTACATGTTTGAAAGAAAACTTCAATTTGTTTCAATAAAAAAAGTTTTTAAAATGAATTTTTAATTTTTTTTTTAGTTAAAATAACGATTTTTTACATTGGAGGTGGAACACAAAAATTATGTTTATTCAATGCTTTGTTGGTACACATTTTGTTCCACGTAATACAAAATTCTAAAAATAGTAAAAATTTTGGATATGGAACAAAACAGCAATTAACTTCTTATAGCAAATGGGCTATAACGCGTTCATTTCTGGATAAAATAGCTTCAATATTGAAGGGAACATTCTTTCGACATGTATGAGCATGGTAACGTACAACAAGTAAAAGCGTGCTAAATTCGGCCAGGTCGAATCATATATAGCCAGCAGCACGGATCGCATTTGTCAAAATCTTTGAATGACTTTTTCAAATATATTCAAATATTCAAGTTATTGACCGTACTTGTCATGCCGTACAAGTCATACAAAAACATCACCTCCAAAATTTCGGGCAAATCGAATAATAATTGCGCCCTCAAAAGGCTCAGAATGTCAAATTGGAAGATCGGTTTATATGGCAGCTATATCAGGTATTGTAACGACAGGTTTCCCCTCGTGGGTTATGGTATAACTTGCAGGGGAAGGGTCCGTCACAGAAATATATATTTGCCGAGACTAGAGCGATTTATACCCTTTTTGGCCCTGTTGTTGGAAGTCATACCAAAATGACATAAAAGTCATACCGAAATCAAATGTGCAAAATTTCAACTAAATTTGTTATCCAATTTGTCCTCTAATCGCCCAATTCACTCTCTAATTGCGCCCTCTAAAGTCTCAAGAAGTCTAATCTGTTTATATGGCAGCTATATCAGGATATGGACTGATTAAGATCATATATGACACAGTTGTTGGAAGTCATACCGAAACGATATGTGCAAAATTTGAGCCTAGTCGGATACGAAACTCAAGAAGTCAAGATCGTTTTATATGGCAGCTATATCAAAACATGGACCGATATGGCCCATTTACAATTCCAACCGACCTAAACTAGTAAGAAGTATTTGTTAAAAATTTCAAGCGCCTAGCTTTAGTTCTTGAAAGTTAGCATGCTTTCGACAGACAGAAGGACGGACATCTCTAGATTGATTTAAAATGTCATGACAATCAAGAATATATACTTTATGGGGTCTTATACGAATATTTTAAGGTGTTACAAAGGAATGACGAAATCAGTATACCCCCATCCTACACGCAAAAAATAGTACATTTCACATTAACTAGGACTACTGAAACATCAGGCAATGCAGTAATAGGAAACTCAATACAGCCTAAAGAACAGGGAACAGACGAGATGCCCATTTACCGGCACCACCTCACGTCGTCTGATCTGCAATGGCTGGTGAGGAAGGCAAAACATACATGAAATGAGGTACTAATAAGGTGCGATGCGAACTCTCACATTTCGTGGGGTAGTACCAACATTAATAACCGGGGCAACGAATTCTTGAATACTTATGGATTCAATAAGTTGAAGCTGAAGGTTTATAGAAGTGGTGGAGTTTCGGAATCAGAAGACGACTAGCAGTTACTGCTGAACACTGTCTGAGGAACTATCGACAACATCTCCAAAGTCTGGCGAATTGCTGGAAACTGAAAAACCCCCTTACACGTTCGGAGCAGGAAGGGAAAGCGTTGAAACAGAACCCGATAAGAAATGTGTGGGTGGGTCATAGGCTTTGATTGGCCTCAAGGTGAGCGCCGTTGGGAAGGACCAAACTCGAAAGGTTCTTTGACAGCAGTAGCTACTGAAGCATCTATGGAGAAATCGTCCACGCCGCAGGTGTCCAGTGTCCTGAAGAAGAGTGGTTAAACTACATTCTCAGTTGCACATGGATGATGAGTTTCCATCATCATGACGAGATCGAGCGAATCTTGTGAGGATGAACTCCTGGCGGACTCAGAAGACGAAGCTTTCGCAACAGTGGTAGAAATTCTGAATTCTGACTATGGTCCTGTGTCTGCAGATAAATCTCCACCATTGTCACTAAAAGTCCAGCTGATGGCAGGAGGATTTAATGTGGTTCGTGGACTAAGAATTCCTGGAATCAAATTACTCAGAAGTACAGGGAATGGAAGGCACACAGCCTGTATTCTTGCAATGGGTTGTCTTTATGTTTTTCAGTCGCTAATGAAGATTGTAGTAGGCAGCCTAGAAATTAATAAGAGAGTTGCCGCCTTCAAGCCTAAAGTTGCTTCTGCAGGCAAAAAAAGCCTCATGGTAGTAAGTGATGCTCATGCACATCTCCAGATATGGGGAGGTTCGGATATAAACGGAAGGGGTAAGCTGCTTATCGAATATATTATAAGTTGCAATTTGGTCATTTGTAATAATGGGAATAAACCTACCTTGATTACCAAAAACAGGCCAGAGGTACTAAATAGATGTCACCTTTTTATCGAAATATATTAGCCGATGGATATGGGATTGGGAAGTGTTGCACGACCACAGTTTCTCTGATCACCATTATATTAGTTTAAGCCTTGGCGAAAATACTGAAGAAGTGGTCCCTCGGCTTAACAGAAGAAATGCGGATAAATTTCGGTGCATTTTCTGCACAACTATCCGTAATAGACCAGAACAAGTAAAAGCGTGCTAAGTTCGGCCGGGCCGAATCTTATATACCCTCCACCATGGATCGCATTTGTCGAGTTCTTTTCCCGGCATCTCTTCTTAGGCAAAAAGGGATATAAGAAAAGAGTTGCTCTGCTATTTAAACGATATCAAGATATGGTCCGGTTCGGACCACAATTAAATTATATGTTGGAGACCTGTGTAAAATTTCAGCCAATTCGTATAAGAATTGGTCCCATTGGGGCTCACGAAGTAAAATAGAGAGAACGATTTATATGGGATCTGTATCGGGCTATAGACAGATTCAGACCATAACAAACACGTTTGTTGATGGTCATGAGAGGATCCGTCGTACAAAAGTTCAGGCATATCGGATAATAATGGCGACCTCTAGGGGTCTAGAAGCCAAGATCCCAGATCGGTTTATATAGCAGCTATATCAGGTTATGAACCGATTTGAACCTTATTTGACACAGTTGTTGAAAGTAAAAATAAAATACGTCATGCAAAATTTCAGCCAAATCGGATAGGAATTGCGCCCTCTAAAAGCTCAAGAATTCAAATCCCCAGATCTGTTTATATGACAGCTATATCAGGTTATAGACCGATTTGAACCATACTTGGCACAGTTGTTGGATATCATAACGAAATACTTCGTGCAAAAATTCATTCAAATCGGATAAGAATTGTGCCCTCTAGAGGCTCAAGAAGTCAAGACCCAAGATCGGTTTATATGACAGCTATATCAGGTTATAGACCGATTTGAACCATACTTGGCACAGTTGTTGGATATAATAACAAAACACGTCGTGCAAAATTTCATTCCAATCGGATAAGAATTGCGCACTCTAGAGGCTCAAGAAGTCAAGACCCAAGATCGGTTTATATGGCAGCTATATCAGGTTATGGACCGATTCGAACTATACTTGGCGCAGTTGTTGGATATCATAACAAAACACGTCGTGCAAAATTTCATTCCAATCGGATAAGAATTGCGCACTCTAGAGGCTCAAGAAGTCAAGACCCAAGATCGGTTTATATGGCAGCTATATCAAAACATGGACCGATATGGCCCATTTACAATACCAACCGACCTACACTAATAAGAAGTATTTGTGCAAAATTTCAAGCGGCCAGCTTTACTCCTTCGGAAGTTAGCGTGCTTTCGACAGACAGACGGACGGACGGACATGGCTAGATCGACATAAAATGTCACGACGATCAAGAATATATATACTTTATGGGGTCTCAGACGAATATTTCGAGTAGTTACAAACAGAATGACGAAATTAGTTTACCCCCCATCTTATGGTGGAGGGTATAAAAAGAAGTGGAAAGTGCGGAGGACATAAACATAATGGTCATGGAGATGACCAAGAGCCTGAATGGCTCGCTTGTGTCAGCATGTCCTAAAGCAGAGCCATGGGGCAAACAGCGGCCGACCGCCATGGTGGACTCCAGAGGTTGTTGGTCTAAGGAAGGACTGCAGAAAATTCTTCAACAGAGCGCAAGTCACAAGCGCACCAAACGATTGGGACACCTAAAAGGATATGCTAAGATAATATAAGGGCGAACTGAGAAAGGCCCAGAACAAATCCTAGGTTGAATTCTGCAGCTCCGTGTAGGAAACATTAGAGACCTGTCGGCTAAGACACATTTTGTCCTCGAGACCTATTAGGATGGGGTATATACAAAAGTAAGAGAATGAATGGACAATGTCTAGTGGGGAAACACTATAATTACTCGTTGGTACACATTTCCCGGGAAATTCTCAAAAGGACATCGTGGCGCCAGAAGAAGTTGTCACTGGCATGCATTTGTTGGACGTTATTGTGGAAATTGTGTCTGAGCCAAAAATCGTTTGGGCGATAATATGTTTTGACTCCTTTAAGTCGCCCGGCCCTGATGATATATCGCCGGTTGATTTGCAAGCTGTGTCTGGTAGACTGGTTCCTTGGCTTAGGGAGATATACTCTGTTTGTATCAGAATGTCATATATACCTGTGGGATGGAGGGACACAAAGGTCTTTTTCATTCCGAAAGCAGGAAAAGGCGAACGATTTTCGTCCTATTGGTCTGTCATCCTTTATGCTGAAGACTCTTGAGAGGTTGATAGAAACATACCTTAGGGCGAAGATCCCTGGAGATCACCTGTCTCGGAAACAGCATGGATATATTAAGGGCAAGTCCACTGAAACAGGGCAAGGGCAAGTCCATGACCTAGTCATCTAAATAGATTGTTCTCTCGCTGTCAAGGAATATACAATGCTAAAATTTTTCGGAGTATCAATCATGAAGGAGTAAGAGTTTCTAGGCATCAACTCTACCGTAAGAAAGTTTATTAATAACTTGCTTTCTTAAAGATGCATTGAGGCGGGCTTGGGATCTGATAATCTAAGGAGATGGATCAGCAGAGGAACGCCTCAAGGAAGTGAACTGTCTCCTTTTACTCTGGTATATAGCCGTTAACAATATATTATTGTCTCTGGAAGAAACGGGTGAAAAAGAGGTCGCATATGCCGATGATGTGGCAAGGGGAAAGTTTCCAAGCACTCTTAGAACTATTCTTTAGGAAGGTCTACGTGCAGTTTTCAGACCTATAATGCTATAGGGTGTTGTGGTCTTGTGGATGGTGCTTCAAAAGTCCACCAACTGTACAATACTCAGCCGGATCCAAAGGATGGGTTCTATGTGAATCACAACCTCATTGAGGTCGACCTCAAAGCAATGAATAAAATGCAACAACTAATGCCTCTGGACATTGTGGCTAGATGCATTGCTGCAGCCACTGCTGATAGGCTAAGGGAACCTTGGATTTGGTCGTTACAGGTAGTGTGGATTACACTTTACCTGAGTCGCTATTCCTGTTAGCACCCATTGGATCTACAATATCCCTGGTAATAGAAGTTACATAGTAATACGATCAGTACTCTGAAGAACTTGGACTCATCATATCCCTAGAATGGGAGAATATTTTTTTAAATTGTTGAGCGGACTTGGTCTGGACAGTCCACAACTTTAAAAAAAGCTACAAAATGTTTATGGACTTTTTTGAAATTTTATTTTTTGTAAAAAAAAAAATTATCATCGCAGTTTTTAATTATAATTGTTTAAAATGACATTTAAGAACAAGCAAACGAAATTATGGAAATGTAGTTAAGAAAACAACAGAATTCTGCGAAAATGCATAAATCTAAACTTCTGGGAACCGTATAAGATTAATCGGGATATGGAAGCTATATCAGCTTATAGACAGATTTAAAAAATTCATAACAAAAAACTCCGTGCAAACTTTCAGTCAAATCGAAAAACAATAACGTCTTCCACGAGCTTAAGATGGCTAATCGGGAGATCCGTCTATGACCGATTTGGATCACATTTAGCACGGTCAATAGAAGAAACAAGTAAAAGCGTGATAAGTTCGGCCGGGCCGAATCTTGGGAACCCACCACCATGAATTCTGCTAAAAATGTGTACAAATAAATTTAGTTGAAGGTCATAATTATATTCTACAATACATACCAAACTTCTTTCAAAACAGCAAAAATTAAAGCTTCTAGGAAACGAATGACGATGAACGCGAGACCGGTTCTACGGTCCAGATCAGTCTTTTATCTGATAGACTGATTTGGACCGTACAACCGGTATTTGCCACAGTTATTGGAAGTCGCAACATAACACCGAATGCAAAATTTCAGTCAAATCGGCTTGTAAGAACTGAAGAAGTCAAATCAGGAGATCGGTTTATATGAGAGCTATATCAGATTATAGAACGATTCCGACTAAATTTGGCACAGTTGTTGAAAATCATAACGAAACACCATATGCAAAATTTCAGCCAAATCGGGCACAACTTTGCGGCTTTTAAGGGCTCAAGAAGTAAAATCGGGAGATTGGTTTATATGGGAGCTATGTCAGGTTATAGACCGATTTAGACCGTACTTGGCACAGTTGTTGGAGGTCATTAGAGAACATCATGTGTGAAACTTCAACCAAATCGGATGAAAATTGCGGCTTCCAAGGGCTCAAGAAGTCAAATCGGGAGATCGGTTTATCCAAATCTAAACCGATATGGCCCCTTTGAACCGATATGGCCCCCAAGGACCTACATCAGTATTAAGTATCTGTGTAAAATTTCAAACGGGTAGCTTTACGAGTTCGACCGCTATAGTGATTTCGACAGACTGACGGTCGGACGGACCAACGGACCCAGAATATATATACTTTATGGGGTCGCAGATCAATATTTCGAGGTTTTACAAACAGAATGACTAGATTAGTATACCCCCATCCTATGTTGGTGGGTATAAAAATCGCTTATGGAGGTGACATCGGCACGTGGGTCGAACGTTTTTAACAGTAATTGATGTCTTAAAATATCGGAAAAGTGTTATCAAAAATAGTTCTGACAGCAAGTGAAGATGAAATATGGTGGATGTTATCAACGCTCAAACGTCTAGTGAACTCTATCAAACAGTGGAAGTTTGGAACTATACTTTTGAGATAGTCGGTAACTCTGTCTGCCTCGGCGCAGACACTAGCGAAACCTACAACCCTAGTTTTGAAAAAGCAAAGAAGACAATTTTGTAGTATAATCGATTGATTTCAAATTTGTACCACAGACGGACTAATGAAAAAATCTTAACTTTAAGACGATGGTAATTTTCTGATCGACACTATTCCTGAACTATCTGGGTTCAAGGATTTAATCGTTAAGAATGGTCTGCATTAAGGCTATATACAATTTTGTAACAGAGAGATATACAATCTGTCTCAGCCGTTTAGAATGTCTCGGTAGTAAATTTGCTGGC
Source organism: Stomoxys calcitrans (assembly GCF_963082655.1). Lineage (NCBI taxonomy): Eukaryota > Metazoa > Arthropoda > Insecta > Diptera > Muscidae > Stomoxys > Stomoxys calcitrans. The sequence goes on from NC_081555.1 coordinate 67,856,223, forward strand.
TTTTTATTATAACTCTCATCTTTTTAGAATATATGGGTCCAAAAATTAAGTTGCAATTTCACTGCATTAGCTGAAGCAAAAGCTTAGCCAAGATACGTTGGATGCTTTGGTCAAGAATAACATTTCTACAAAATTATTATTTTCCCAAGCAGCTTTCAGGCCGGTTTTCTCTCCTTGCAGCTAATAGCTTAACGAATTATTCATAATTTGTTAAATAATATAATAACAATTATTACTAAGCTGCACATATAAAACGGCCAACTTGATTGTATTTTTAAACGACTTACGCTAAATTGAAAAGAAGCTGATAATTACCCAGTTGTGCAGTGATGCTTTAAAAATGATAAATCCGATTAAATAAAATTTGTTAATAATGCAAAAATACTTGACTCTAAAGTGGAGAGAAATGGCGAAAAATAAAACTTGATTTTTTTTTCATTGCCTGTGGAGCTCTTTAAAGCGGCAGTAATGCGTTTGCGCCTGGCAGCGGCATTTGTGTGTCCGTTTTTTTGCTTTTCATTTTTCTTTGTTAATAAACAAAAGTGTTCGAAATAAATGGCAATCACTTAATTGAAATTAAAAAGCGATTTTGAAAGCAGCAGTGCAAAAATCTTCCCCATCATCGTCATAACGGACGCCTCATATTAATTGCATAATTTCTTTATAAACTGGTAAATGTTGGCGGCACTCTAGTTTTTTTTTCACAAAAACAAAGTTTTGCGTTGACGAGACGTACCACAAATGCGTTTCGTTGTGCTTTTCCATGTCACGATTAGTGACCGACAAAGCAAGAGTTGTTGAGTCACTTTTCCTGACGATTTTGTATGTGGTGAGTAATCTGCACCTGCACATCCTGAAACATTTGCATCGCACCGAGGATCATCTTGGGATATGATGCGTGCAGGCCTCACAATGCGGCTTTGCAAGTCGAAAAGTAAAACTAAAATGCAAGTGAATTAAAAATCCTGATAGCGGAGCAAATTTGTTTTGACTTTGCACTAACAACCATTAAATGATATGTTATGTAATCGCTTTCATTTGATAGTTTCAGTGAAACTTATGTTGCGCATGTTATTCCACACCTTGAGCTTTTTTAAGTGAACGTTAAAAAAGTGTAGGTTAGGATGAAAAGAGGGTGCGGATATTAATCCACCCCATGCCACTTACTTTACTTACCTTAGATTGCTATGACAGAACGTTTGTTTCACCAGCCGAACGTAGAATAGCGTTCCAAGCGCCTCTAATACCAAGTTTCGAGGTGTCTGCTACCGCTTGATCTTTCCACCGGGATTTTAGTCTTCCCGGTTTGCGGATACCACCGTGTTTGCCTTCAAAAGACTTTTTTGCTGGAGCTTCTTCATCCATTCTGACAACATGACCTAGCCAAGGCAGCCGTTGTATTTTGATGCGTGTAACTATGCTATCGTCGTCATAATGGTCATTTGGCTCGTGGTTTATAAGACGCCTATATTCTCCACTAAAGCAAACTGGTCCATAAAATTTAAGAAAAATCCTTCTCTCGAATACTCCAAAAACTGTCTCATCTGCTTTCACAAGTACCCATGCCTCAGAACCATATAACAACACGGGTAGTAGCAGTGTCAAGTATAGTGTAATCTTTGTCCGTCGAGAGGTGGCCTTGTTCCTAAACTGCTTACTTAGTCCTAAGTAGCATCTGTTTGCCAGTATTATTCTTCGCTTAATCTCAAAACTGTTGTCATTCGTTTCGGTTACGGCGGTACCGAGGTAGACAAAGTTACTGACTTTCTCAAAGTTTTGGTTCCCAACTTGCTCCATTTTTATACCCACCACCGAAGGATGGGGGTATATTCATCTTGTCATTCCGTTTGCAACACATCGAAATATCCATTTCCGACCCTATAAAGTATATATATTCTTGATCAGCGTAAAAATCTAAGACGATCTAGACATGTCCGTCCGGCTGTCCGTCTGTCTATTGAAATCACACTACAGTCTTTAAAAATAGAGATATTGAGCTGAAACTTTGCACAGATTCTTTTTTTGTCCATAAGCAGATTAAGTTTGAAAATGGGCTATATCGGACTATATCTTGAAATAGCTCCATATAGACCGATCCGCCGCTTTAGGTTCTTAGGCCAATAATAGCCGCATTTATTATTCGATTTTGCTGAAACTTGGGACAGTGAGTTGTGTTAGGCCCTTCGATATCCTTCTTCAATTTGACTCAAATCGTTCCAGATTTGGATATAGCTGACATATAGACCGATCTCTCGATTTAATGTTTTGGGTCCATAAAAGGCTCATTTATTTTACGATGTTGCCGAAATGTGGGACAGAGAGTAAAGTTAAGCCCCTCCACATATATCTACAATTTGGTCTGAATCGATCAATATTTGCATATAGCTGCCATATAGACAACAAGTAAAAGCGTGCTAAGTTCGGCCGGGCCGAATCTTATATACCCTCCACAATGGGTCGCATATGTCGAGTTCTTTTCCCGGCATCTCTTCTTAGGCAAAAAAGGATAAAAGAAAAGATTTGCTCTGCTATTAGAGCGATATCAAGATAGGGTCCGGTTTGGACCACAATTAAATTATATGTTATCAGGTTATGAACTGATTTGAACCATACCTGACACAGTTGTTGGACATCATAACAAAATACTTCGTGCAAAAATTCATTCAAATCGGATAAGAATTGCGCCCTTTAGAGACTCAAGAAGTCAAGACCCATGATCGGTTTATATAGCTTTTCTCCTTCGGAAGTTAGTGTGCTTTCGACAGACAGACGGACAGGCGGACGGACAGACGGACGGACATGGCTAGATCGACATAAAATGTCGCGACGATCAAATATATATATTCTTTATGGGGTCTCAGACGAATATTTCGAGTAGTTACAAACAGAATGACGAAATTAGTATACCCCCCATCCTATGGTGGAGGCCCTAAAAAGGCACATTTATAATCCGATTTCACTAAAATTCGACAAATTGACTTATGTTTCGGCTTTCCGACATCCGCGTCGTATATGGTTCAGATCGGTTTATTTTTAGATATAGCAACTAAAAAGGCCAATATTTTGTTATATACAATTGAACAATGACTTGTACTTATTATTATTTGGTCCAAAGCGGAACATATTTCGATATAACTGCTATGGGGTATAAGGTATGAGTTTTTACCGGATTTTGACGAAAGGTGGTTTACATATATACCCGAGGTGGTGGGTATCCAAAGTTCGGCCCGGCCGCACTTACCGCCTTTTTATACCCTCCACCATAAGATGGGGGGTATACTAATTTCGTCATTCTGTTTGTAACTACTCGAAATATTCGTCTGAGACCCCATAAAGTATATATATTCTTGATCGTCGTGACATTTTATGTCGATCTAGCCATGTCCGTCCGTCTGTCCGTCCGTCCGTCCGTCCGTCTGTCTGTCGAAAGCACGCTAACTTCCGAAGGAGTAAAGCTAGCCGCTTGAAATTTTGCACAAATACTTCTTATTAGTGTAGGTCGGTTGGTATTGTAAATGGGCCATATCGGTCCATGTTTTGATATAGCTGCCATATAAACCGATCTTGGGTCTTGACTTCTTGAGCCACTAGAGTGCGCAATTCTTGTCCGATTGGAATGGAATTTCGCACGACGTGTTTTGTTATGATACCCAACAACTGTGCCAAGTATGGTTCAAATCGGTCCATAACCTGATATAGCTACCATATAAACCGATCTTGGGTCTTGACTTCTTGACCCTCTAGAGGGCACAATTCTTATCCGATTTGAATGAATTTTTGCACGAAGTATTTCGTTATGATATCCAACAACTGTGCCAAGTATTGTTCAAATCGGTTCATAAACTGATATAGCTGTCATATAAACAGATCTGGGGATTTGATTTCTTGATCTTCTAGAGGGCGCAATTCCTATCCGATTTGGCTGAAATTTTGCATGACGTATTTTATTTTTACTTTCAACAACTGGGTCAAATAAGGTTTAAATCAGTTCATAACCTGATATAGCTGCCATATAAACCGATCTGGGATCTTGACTTCTTGACCCCTAGAGGTCGCAATTATTATCCGATATGCCTGAAATTTTGTACGATGGATCCTCTCATGACCATCAAAAAACGTGTTTATTATGGTCTGAATCTGTCTATAGCCCGATACAGATCCCATATAAATCGTTCTCTCTATTTTACTTCGTGAGCCCCAATGGGCGCAATTCTTAAACGAATTGGCTGAAATTTTACACAGGCCTCCAACATATAATTTAATTGTGGTCCGAACCGGACCATATCTTGATATCGTTTTAATAGCAGAGTAACTCTTTTCTTATATCCTTTTTTGCCTAAGAAGAGATGCCGGGAAAAGAACTTGACAAATGCGATCCATGGTGGAGGGTATATAAGATTCGGCCCGGCCGAACTTAGCACGCTTTTACTTGTTAGTTGTTTCAATTATTAGCTTGGTATTTATATATTGGAAAAACCTACTTAAAATTGAGGTCAGTCTGCCAACCTACACGATACAAGACATGAACCAACTTAGGGGAGTGGTATGGTAAACAATTAAAGACCAAGCATAAGACCGTTATAGGCTATGGCCAAATTCTTATAATTTCTGCACCATCAAAAGTCCCTGTGACAAAACTTAACAAACAGATTTTTTGATTAAGAACACTTTGGATGAAAAATCTTTAAATTGGGAAATATGTAGCAATGCACTTAATTAAAAAATAAAACTGTTAACATATTTATGTCCATCAATATATATATTTTTTTTTTCATTACAGTTGTAGATCAATTTACCAGAAAATGGAAGTTTAGTTTATATATTGTGGGTTTATTTGAATTCAATGCCATTGTCAGAAAAAAAATCATGTTGAATTGCCGTTTTGTATGTTATTTTTCTCTCTCATTCCTGCATTCATGGTCCACAGAGGCATAAGCTTACCTAATAACTATAATTAAAGTAATTTGGTAGAAAATATTAAGCCAATTAAAAAGCCAAACACATTATAAACGGCGGCCACGAAAATCATAGTCAGTGGCTGTTTGTTAGAAACCTGCAGAGAATTTCGTCCGCGCACTAAAATGTCACAAACTTTGAAAGCACAAATCACTAAATTCGTTTCGTTATGCTCCAAAAAGGCAGTGACAACGAAAAAACGAAACAAATAGTTTTATAAATGCCATTTAAAACGATATGACGAGTTTTTCTACGAATCGCTGTGTCTCCAGCTCGGTAATTGTAATTGAACAATTAAATCCATAGCTGCAAACGCACCCAGGGTATTACATTGGAGGGAGTTCACGACAACTGTTAAATTTGTTTTAATTTTTTTTCTTCTATTTTCTTTTTATAATATTTTTGAAATCGGTTTTTAAGGTTTCAATTATCTATTCAGTCATGGAGTTTAATTTGACATTGTGTGAACAATGCGGATAGAGAAAAAAGGCTTAATCGGATACTGGGCTGGCGCCAGTGGAAGCTTATGTAAGGAGGCGACAAATGGTCGCTCAAATGCCAATTGTCTGTGCACAATACACACCTACGAGTAGACAATGTTTAAAATGGAAACTTAAATTAATATCCAACAGTTTGAACGTCTGATGGATAACAATGTTATATAGGACAAGTTTAGGCGCAATTACACTGCTGCAACGAGGGCTCAAAAAAGGGGTCAAATTTTAGAAGAAAAACTCCCATATATATTTTTTTTTTTGCAACAAAAAGAGAAGATATATATCTACCGAAAAGTATGTCGATTGACTTCGAATGGCCGTTTGTCTGTTTGTCAGTGTAATTTTGCGTGCAGAATACAGATCGGATTAATTTCTCTTGACTTATGACACACTAAGCGCAAGACAAATCTAATGAAGTTGAGAGAAATCTGTCCAAATTAAGACATATCATAAATAACAAGTAAAAAGGCGTTAAGTTCGGCCGGCCCGAACTTTGGATACCCACCACCTCGGGCATATATGTAAACCACCTTTCATCAAAATTCGGTGAAAATTTCATACCTTATGTCCCACAGCAGTTATAACGAAATATGTACCGATTTGGACCAAATACTAATAAGTACAAATCATTGTTCAATTGTGTATAACAAAATATTGGTATTTTAAGTAGCTATATCTAAAAATAAACCGATGTGAACCATATACGACACGGATGTCGAAAAGCCTAACACAATTCACTGTTCCAAATTTCGGCGAAATCGGACTTTTATGTCCCCAAAACCTTAAATTGAGAGATCGGTCCATATTGGCTGCTATGTCAAAATCTGGACCGATATAAGCCAAATAGAAGAAGAATGTCGAAGGGCTTAACCTTACTCACTGTCCCAAATTTCGGCGACTCACTCTTCCAAATTTCAGCAAAATCAGATAATAAATGTGGCTTTTATTGGCCTAAGACCCTAAATCGGCGGATCGGTCTATATGGGAGCTATATACAAATATTGCAGAAGTATATCAAGGGGCTTAACTTAACCCACCGTCCCGAGTTTCGGCGGCATCGGACAATAAATGCGCTTTTTATGGGCCCAAAACCTTAAATCAAGAGATCGGTCTATATGGCAGATATATGCAAATCTGAACCAATTTGGGCCAAATTTAAGAAATATTTGTAGTGGTTTAACTTAACTCTCTGTCCCAAATTTCGGCAACATCAGACAATAAATGAGCCTTTTATGGGCCCAAAACATTAAATCGAGAGATCGGTCTATATGGCAGCTATATCCAAATCTGGACCGATCTGAGCCAAATTGGAGAAGGTTGTCGAAGGGTGTAACACAACTCACTGTCACAAATTTCGGCGACATTGGACAATAAATGCGCCTTTTATGGTCCCAAAACTTAAAACCGAGAGATCGGTTTATGGCTGCTATATCAAAATCTGATCCGATCTGAGACAAATTAACGAAGGATGTTGAAGGGCCTAACACAAATCACTATCCCAAATTTCAGCAAAATCGGATAATAAATGTGGCTTTTATGGGCCTAAGGTCCTAAATCGGAGGATCGGTCTATATGACACCTCTATCGAAATCTAGACCGATCTGAGCCAAATTGACGAAGGACGTCGAAGGGCCTAACAGAACTCACTCTTCCAAATTTCAGCAAAATCGGATTATAAATGTGGCTTTTATGGGCCTATGACCCTAAATCGGCGGATCGGTCAATATGGGTGCTATATCAAGATATAGTCCGATATAACCCATCTTCGAACTTAACCTGCTTATGGACAAAAAAAGAATCTGTGCAAAGTTTCAGCTCAATATCTCTATTTTTAAAGACTGTAGCGTGATTTCAACAGACAGACGGACGGACATGTCTAGAACGTCTTAGATTTTTACGCTGATCAAGAATATATATACTTTATATATATATTTTATATGGATATTTCGATGTGTCGCAAACGGAATGACAAAATAAATATATACCCCATCCTTCGGTGGTGGGTATAAAAATAACGCCTATTTATCGAAAAGAGGTTGAGGATATAGTCAGCCCCACTCCACTAGGGACATACACCTAAGCCAGTCATCGACTTGTTGTGCACTCTATATAATAATAGCAAGTAACCTCGAAAAAGAAAATCTAAATCAGGAATTCCTTCCTATTTACTACGCGCCCCTAAGTTGGTTCTTGTCTGGTATTACGTCCCCACGTAAGTGCCGATGTCGAGCCGCGAAAGTCAGGCAATGACATAGGAAATGCTCCAACGTATCATTATCTTCCCCACATGCTATCACTTGTTGCACCGATTTTGCATAAGTGATCTCGTAGTCCTATGTGTACCAAAAGCTATAGTGATCTCTGTTTACGTGAAAACCCTTGTGGAAGTGACGGGCAGTGTATATTTTCCATGAAGCAAAACGGTGCTAATTTTATAATTCAAGTTTTATTTTGTAGGTAATTCGCTAGGTAAGTATATAGGTATGTATAGAACTTGACTTTTGGTTTTGTAATGTAAGTTAAATAGGGTTTGTTTCTCGGTAAGTATTAGGGTTTAACCAGGTAAGTTTTAGGTATAAAAATATATAATAGGTAAGTTTTAGGTTATTAGACAAGGTAAGTTCTTTATAGCCCACCGTAGCGCAGCATGTCCGCCTATGACCCTGAACGCCTGGGTTCAAATCCTAGTGAGACCATCATAAAACTTTCAGCGGTGGTTATCCCCCACTAATGCTGGCGGCATTTCTGAGGTACATGTAAAAACTTCAAAAGAGGTGTCGAATTGCGGCAAGCCGTTCTGTTCTCGGCTATAAAAATGAGGTCCCTTGTCATTGAGCTTAAATTTTAATCGAACTGCACTCATTGAAATGTGAGAAGTTTGCCCCTGTTCCTAAATGGAACGTTCATGGGCAAATTTGCATTTGCAAGTCTTTAACAGTGTATAATCTTGGTTCCTTGTAAGATAATTTATAGTTCTGTTTTGATATAGCTGCCATATAAACCGATCTTGGATCTTGACTTCCTGAGCCACTAGAGGGCGCAATTCTTATCCGATTTGGCTGAAATTTTGCATGAGGTGTTTTGTTATGATTTCAAATAAGTGTGCCAATTATGATTCAAGTCGGTCTTTAATCTGAAAAGCAGTCATATAAGCCGATCTGGGTCTTGAATTCTTGATCCATTAGAGGGCGCAATTCCTAACCGACTGGGCTGAAATTTGCATGAGGTGTTTTGTTATGACTTCCAACAACTGTGCCAAATATGGTTCAAATCTGTCCATAACCTGATATAGCTTCCATATAATCCGATCTGAGATCTTGACTTCTAGAGCCTCTAGTGGGCGTAACTATTATTCGATTTGGCTGAAATTTTGTACTACAGCTTCTACCATGACCTCTAACATACGTGTCAAATATAGTCTGAATCGGTCTATAGCCTGATACAGCTCCCCTATAAACCGATCTCCCTATTTTACTGCTTGAGCTTCTTCTAAATGACGCAATTCTTATTCGATTTGGCTGAAATTTTACACAATGACTTCTATTGTGGTCTCCAATATTAAGTTCAATTAGCATAGCAATTCTTTTCGTTTATCCTTTATTTGCCTTAAAAGAGATACCTGGAAAGAACTCGACAAATGCTATCCATGGTGGAGGGTATATAGGATTCGGCACGCTTTTACTTGTTTTGTATGCTTTGACTATACATATGTATGTTTGTGTGTTGTACTCTCTTGGTTATTATAACTTTAGCGCTGCCACGGGGATCGATCGTTGTAAAAGTACCGAACTAGAATAAAACAAACTAGTAAAAGCGTTCGACCGGGACGCGTCTTGGGAACCCGCCACTATGAATTCTGCTAAAAATGTATACAAAATAATTAAGCATAGGGCATAATTTTATTCTACATGCTAAACTTCTGTCAAACCAGCAAAAGTTAAAGCTTCTAGGAGCCGAATAAGGATGATCGAGAGACCGGTTAACATGGGAGCTATATCAGGTTATAGACTGACTTTAGCCGTACTTGGCACAGTTGTTGAAAGTCATAACAAAATACTATACGCTAAATTTCAGGCAAATCGGAGAAAAATTGGGGCTTGTAAAAGCTCAAGAAGCCAAATCGGGAGATTTAGACCGTACTTGGCACAGTTGTTGAAGGTCATAACGGAACACTACATGAAAAATTTCCGCCAGATTGGATGAAAATTACGGCTTCCAGGGGCTCAAGAATTCAAATCTGGAGATCGGCTTTTATGGGAGATATATCTAAAACTGAACCGATATGGCCCATTTGCAATCCCCAATGATCTACGTTGATATTAAGTATCTGTGCAAAATTTCAAGATGGCAAGCTTTACACGTTCGCCATCTATCGTGATTTCGACAGACGGACGGACATGGCTAGATTGATTCAGAACGACTAGACGATCAAGAATATATATACTGTATGGGGTCTTAGATAAATATTTCGAGGTGTTACAAACGAAATGACTAGATTAGTATACCCCATCCTATGGTGGTGCCTTCAGACTCTTGGACAAATATTTGTTCCCGCTAACAACAACGAAACCAATTGCTAAATGGCATTCATATGTTTGTGCGAGTGTTTATTTCTTATGTGCCTATGCAATGGTAGGCTTTATGGCGGTGGATGACTATTTATGTTAAATAACCATCGCACAGTGATGGACAAAGGCCCCAGATATAAATAAATTAAACAATTGAATTAATTGAACAACCTCCTTCTTACTTCCTTTCCCGGGATCTCCCCATAGGATTTTCGTCGTCCTACAGTCCATTTCGCTGATCCATTGTTACATGCGCGTTCGTCACCCACGCCCTTAACTCGGAATGCGTCGCGTTGAAATGCTTCGGTTGATCAGTTTATTGTCGGCAGCCCTCTGGCCTTCACTGTAAATTCTTTTGCTTTTCCATTTCCCTTTACTTCGCTAAGGCCCGACACACAAACGATGCGGATCGTGTCATCCTCAGAGAAGGCATTAATCTACTTCTTACACTACAACAGACTGTTCGTGACCTTGATGTCCTGCTTGTTATTGCCCTGATGTGCAGTTTACCATCCGTAAAGATTGTCACATTCGACGTCCTCGCATTAACATCACATCATCTCACACATGCTGTAATCGCCCGGATATCCGCCTGCAGAACCGTATTATGGTCAGGCTATCTAAAACAGATATCGGTCCCTGGGTTCTCAATATAGACCCCCAGGTCCACTCTGTTCTTTAGCATTGATCCATCCATGTAACATGATCTAGCAGATGGCAATACTAGCGTTCCATCAGTTAACTGTGCCGCTGGCAGCAGTGCCTCGCACTCGACTTCAAGTGTCGTCTCAGGTATCCGGAAATAGTTTCCAAATTTTGTGAACCTTCTCAAAACGCTCCTGAATGTGACAATTCCATTTATGTTTCCTATCCAAGATTACTCTTAAATATTTGACCTTGTGAGATATGAAATCTTTTTGTTGAGGAGACGTGGTGCGTCAAATTGGCCCACCTTCCTCATGAACAGGCATATTTCAGTATTCTCTGGGTAAACATCGAGACCCCTGGGTCTAGCCAAGTCAAATACTATATGCAAGACATTTTCGGCCCTTCTGCATAGCTGGTTCGGATCCTTAACTCTCAGAAGTATTATAACATAGTCTGAGTAGAAGACGGTTTTAAATCCCTCCTCAGTCATCCATTCGATATTTATGGTGGTCACCCATAGGAGGAGGCGATAAAATGTCCCCATCGTTTGGGTGCCGGGCCATAGCGGAATAAGGAAAAGCAGACGATTTGGCTGTGAAGGTCAGAGGACTGCCGTCGATAAACTTGGTTAACGCAAAGCTTTTCGGGTCGACGCAGTCCGAGTTAAGGGCGTGGGCGACGATCGCATATTAAATAATGTGGAACATCGAAACCGAAAATCCAATGGAGAAATCCAGATTATGAGAAGACGAGGCTATTACTGAAAAGAAGTAAGGAGGAGGTCAGTATAGCTTTCGGTATCATAATAGGACACATAGGACCACGAGCTCATTTATGCAAAATCGGTGCTGCACGTGATAGCATGTGTAGGGCATGTGGGGAGATGATGAGACGTTGGAGCATTTCCTATGCCATTGTCCGGCTTTCGAGGCTAACAGATATAGCCATCGATCTATAGCCATGGGACACAATACTAGATATGAACCAACTTAAGGGCGTGATATGGAAAACAATTAGGAATTTTGTAAGTATACATCGTACAATAAGCCGATTACAAGCTTAGGTCTATCTCTATAGTGGCATGGGGCGGATTTTTATTCGAACCCTCTTTCCAGCCTAACCTCAGAATCCAAGGGATCTGGTCCATTAAGGCGGCTGTTAGAATATCTATCCAAGCAACAGACATGATGATACATTAAATAAGTGATATATGTATGTATTCAGTCCAGTTAATTTGATTTGTATTTAGTTTTTATACTGATATGCTGCACCTATATTGCAAACATAGTAATCAAAAGTGACGTTTTCCTGTTAACTTCATTCCAAGTTAGTAAACAAAATGTTTGGACAATAAATTATCCCGAATCTTATATACCCTCCACCATGGATCGCACTTGTCAAGTTATTTTCCCGGTATCTCTTTGTTGTCAAACAAAGTATAATGGATAAGAATTGCTTGCTATTTGAGCTATTTCAGTAATGGAACGATTCGGGCCATACTTAGTTTGAATGTTGGAGTCCGAATAGTAGAAGTCATTGTGCAAAATTTCAGCCTAATCGAGAGAGAAGTGCGTCATATACAGACTCAAGAAGAGAAACCGAGAGATCAGTTTATATGGAAACTGTATCAGGTTATGAACCGATTGAAACTATTTTTACCATGTATGGTCGCTCCGGTAGCCGAGTTGGTAGCTTGGTTTATTATTGCGGGGGTCGTAGATTCTATTCCCACCAGAGGGAATAAATTCTACGTATCTTTCAAAGGACGTATGTTGAAAGTCGTAGGAGAAGCCGTTGTGCTAATTTTAAGTCAAATCAGACAAGAATTGCGCCCTCTAGTGGCTCAAGATATGCAATCAGATAAAAATTGCGCCGTCTAGAGGTTTAAGAAGTGTAATCGGGAGATCGGATAACATAGGAGCTATGCCAGGTTTTTGGCCGATTCAATGTAGAATGTTATCAAAAAACCTCATAGTACAAAATTCAGCCAAATCCACATAGCGCTTTCTAGATGCTGCAGAAGTAGGTCGTTTTATATGTGAGCTATATCAAAACATGGGCGATCGGTCCTATGGCGTGGTGATCGATCCTTTGGATCAAGCTTGACGAAGATCGCCATCTCCACATGAAATGTGGCTAAAACAACAACAACAACATGGGCCATTTACAATCCCAACTGACTTACACTAATAGAGAGTATTTGTGAAAACGTCTTAAATGCCTAGCTTTACTCCTTGGAAAGTTAGCGTGCTTTCCACTGACATACAGACGGACGGAAAGGGCTAGATCGACATTAAATGTCATGGCTATCAAGAATATATACACATTACGGGTCGTTAACAAATATTTCAAAGTGGGGGGGGGGGGGGGGGGGTGGACCCTCTCCCTTACCCTAATTTTCAGAACGCCAGATCTCGGAGATGGGTGGTGCGATTTAAGCCAAATTTTGTGTGCTCTCATATAGTACCCTAAAAATAAAAATTTGGTATCCAAATTTCGAATGGGGTACCTAGGGGGGCTGGCCCACCCCAAAACCTACCAAACATATATTAAGACCAATCACGACAATATGGGACTCAAATGAAAGGTATTTAGGATAAGAAAATGTATCTGATATCCAATTGTCAGACCAAGTGCTAGGGGGACCATACCAAGCCCCAAAACACCCCTTAATTGGACATATTTACTGACCACGGCAATATAAGAATCTGATAGTGAAATGTGGGATCACGTTTCTGGGGGTCCACCCCTTTCCCAAAACACCCCCCAAACAGGACTTATTTACTGACCATGGGAATATGGGGCTTAAATAAAAGGTGTTTGAATGCAGAATACGAATCTGATATCCAAATAGGGGACCGAGTGTTTGGGGGGCCGCCTCTCACCAAAACCATCCCTCAAAGGGGACAAATTTACGACCATAGCCATATGGGGCTCAAATGAAAGGTCTTTGGGAGTAAAGCACGAATTTGATATCAATATTCGGGAAAAGTGTCGGCCACCCCACCCCCACAACACCACCCAAATAGTAAGTATTTTCTGACTTTTGCAATATGAGGCTCAAATAAGAGGGTTTTTAAAGTGGAACACGAATCCGATATATATTTTCAAGGCGAACTCACTGAGTGGCCGCCCATTCCCCAAAACACCCTCCAAGGCGGTCATGTTTGCCGGCTATGGAAATATGGGGCTCAAATTAAAGATATGTGAGAGTAGACCACGTATCTGATATCAACATTAGGGGCCAACTGTCTAGCGGACGTCTCTCCACCATAACAACCCCCAAATAGGACATATTTGCTAACCAAGACAAATTGGGTTTTAAAATGAGTGGAACTAAATATTCATAGTTTTTAGGGCCAATACCCCAAACCGGACATATTTGCTGACTTTTGCAATTCGGAGTTTAAATGAGATTAGAAAACGAATTTGATATCCAATTTTGAGGGCAATGGCAATATGGGGTTAAAATATATGATATATAGATATATGAGAATATGGCACGTTGGTGATATATTTTCCGGGCTTAGATTATTTGGGGGATCACCCCACTCCCCAAAACACCCCTAAATCGGGCATATTTACCGACCATGACAATGTGGGGCTTAAATGAAAGGTATTGAGGGTTGAGCAAGAACTGATACCCACTTTCGGGACCAATTTTCTGTGAAATTTTTCTCAAAATACCCCACAAACAGAAATTTTTTAGTGACCATCGCAATATGGGGTTCAAATAAAGGTATTTGGGAGTAGAATACGAATTTGATATCCAAATGTAGGACCATGTATTTAGGGCATCACCCCTTTCCCAAAACACCCCCAAAGGGAAAAAAATTTTTGACCATACCAATATGTGGCTCAAATGAAAGATTAAAAAACGAATTTGATAATCTACTTTGGGGCCATGTGTTAGGGGAACGCCTCATCCAGTAAACTCCTCTTAAGGCAATGGCAATATGGGGTTTATATAAATGTTATTCGAAAGAAGAGCACTATGCTGATATTTTTTCAATGCCAAGTGCCTGGGGGACCACCTCTCCCCCGAAAACACCACTAAATCAGACATCATGAGAATATCGGGCCGAAATGAAGTATTTTAAGAATGGAGTACACCTTATATCCAAACTTAAATTGGTAGGCCAATAAAGATCATACGGGATTCAGATAAAGGCACTTATATTGTTGAACTGTTAGTCAAGCGATATACTATTTTCGTAGCATGGTATTTCACTAAAAGATCTTTAATTGTCGAAAATAAATATTCCAAGGAAACTTTTGTTCCATATAAAGTAAAAGAAGGCGCAGCGGAGCGGGCACGGGTCAGCTAGTATTCTATAAAGATAGCACAATGCTGAGGCCAGGGTCGCTTTAAAATGATT
This sequence comes from Stomoxys calcitrans, assembly GCF_963082655.1. Taxonomy (NCBI): domain Eukaryota; kingdom Metazoa; phylum Arthropoda; class Insecta; order Diptera; family Muscidae; genus Stomoxys; species Stomoxys calcitrans. The sequence continues at coordinate 67,871,271 of NC_081555.1, forward strand.
TTTCGTAAGGACAAAATCCTATTGAAATTCTTAGTAAAAACAAAATCTAAATTAAATTTTTTGTAAAAAAATTTTAATGAAATTTTTCTGAACACAACAGTTTAGCAAAACATTCTGTAATGATTGTGATTTTAGCACGGGCCGGACCCTCCTCGAAATTATATTTAAAGACAATGATTTTCTAAAGACAACTTTTAATTAATGTTTTCTAAAGACAACGTTTTTATAAAAAGAGAATCAATGAAGTTGTGTCTAAAGATTTGATTTTAAAGAATTTTTTTAAAGGACTAATTTTCAACGAAAAAGTCTCTAAAGACAACTTAACCTCGAGATTATCAATAAAGTTTTGCATTCTGCTACATTACATTTTGCATAAACATTTTTAAAGTCTTTTTATTATGCTTATTTTTATATTTTATACCCTACACAACCACTGTGGTACAGCCTATAATATCTTAGTGCATTTGTTTGTAACACCAAGTAAGAAGAGAGATAGATTCATCGTTAAGTATACCGATCGACTCAGAATCACTTTCTGATTCGATTTAGCTATGTCCGTCTGTCCACGTTAGTTCATGTACAACCTACAGTTCGCAATCATCTTTAAATTTCGCATATACATTTTTTGGCGTAGAGACCAAGCCTATGGAAATTGGAAATCAGTTCAGATTTTGATATAGCTCCCATATATATGTTCGTCCAATTTTAACTAATATTGCAATAATGTGGTTATATGTCAGCCGATGCTCTCGAAATTTGGTAGGTTCAGATTTAGATACAGCTTTCATGTATGTACATCGCCTGATTTTCACTCCTAGACACTGAAATCGCATTTATTGACCAATCCTTCCAAAGCAGCTCTCCTCGACGACTTCCTTAATATCTGTGAAGTTTGGTCGAAATTGGTTCGGATTTATATGTTACTCAGATTTTGGGTAATGTATTCATTTGTCAACCGTAGTTATTACAGTATGAACATATTTGCTATGCTCGAAATTTGATATAGGTTGTTTAATAACCCATGTGAAAACATCCGCCGAGGTCCATTAAAATTGGTTCCGAATTAGATATAGCGTCCATTTTGTACCTCCCGACTTTTGCCTTTCCTTATTGGTTTAAATATATAAACCATCAAATGCAAGAAAACGTTAAAACGTTGGATATCGTAACAAAATACTTCGTGCAAAAATTCACTCAAATTGCGCCCTCTAGAGGCTGAAGAAGTCAAGACCCAAGATGGGTTTATATGACAGCTATATCGGGGTAAGGACCGATTTGAACCATACTTGGTAGAGTTGTTGGATATCATAACAAAACACGTCGTGCAAAATTTCATTCCAATCGGATAAGAATTGCGCACTCTAGATGTTCAAGAAGTCAAGACCCAAGATCGGTTTATATGGCAGCTATATCAGGTTATGGACCGATTTTAACCGTACTTGGCACAGTTTTTTGGTATTATAACAAAACACGTCGTGGAAAATTTCATTCAAATCGGATAATAATTGCGCCCTCTAGAGGCTCGAGAAATCAAGACCAAAGATCGGTTTATATGGCAGCTATATCAGAACATGGACCGATATGGCCCAATTACAATACCAACCGACCTACACAAATAAAAAGTATTTGCGCAAAATGTCAAGCGGCTAGCTTTACTCCTTCGGAAGTAAGCGTGCTTTCGACAGACAGACGGACGGACAGACATGGCTAGATCGACATAAAATGTCGCGACGATCAAGAATATATATACTTTATGGGGTCTCAGACGAATATTTCGAGTAGTTACAAACAGAATGACGAAATTAGTATACCCCCAACCTATGGTGGAGGGTATAAAAAGAGGTATCTTTACCAATTTCACAGTAACTGAATAATTTTTGGCAATTTTCGATTTTGCAAAAATGCGGGGCGCCTCCTCCCCTATTAAAAAATCTTGGCTAAGTCTCTGTGGCTTCCTCATAAACTTATATTCCGATTTACATGCGAGTTGTTCAAACTTAACTCCTATATACCATGATTGCTTTATTGAGAAACCGTGTTCTGCACAGAAACTTACGTAAGATTTCAATTGGAGCACTTTTTTGTACGTATTGCCTATGGAAAGGCGAGAATGTCCTATGCCTCTTGACCCTCCAACTACTTCGACATTGCGTGGTAACAATTTTTGTTTTGTCAACAAAAATGACAATTTGAACAAGTCATTGACACATCAACGGCCATAACATACTCAAATATCAAATGGTAGATCAAAGTGACAGAGTCACCGTCAGTCTGTCTGCGTTGGATACACGAGATTTGGGCTCGATGGTCGATCAAATGTAACTTCATTCGCACAATCGAACTCCATCCACGGCTACCACCACCTATCCAATCATCCATCACATGGTGGAGAGAACAAAGTATCAGATTACCGAAAAACACAGGAGAAATAGGACCAGAACCAAATACATGTACTCGTCGTCGTCGTTGTACAGTGATCGATATGGAATTGATTGATTTCAATGGATTCAGAACAATAATAACAACTACAACAACAGTTTGATATTCACTCAAACATTTGACCGCCATGAATGGACAACGCTTGTGTTGGCCGAGTTGGATGTGCCTGGCAGTAGGTCTAAAACCCGGACTCCAATCAATGTTTGTTCTATGACTCTTGAAAAAGAAACAGACGAACGAACGGACATTGAAGCTGTAACCATAGCCGAGAAACACCCGCTCGACTGGTTTGCTTGTAGCTCGATATGGATGAATGAAACGTTGTTGTTGTTTGATCAACGATGAACGACTGCTTGTTTTGAATGAATGAAGAGAAGTAAATATTTTTCTTTAAAAATTGTTACAATTCTTAATTTGAAATCGTATCCGCGGGGCATTTAACATGATTTCCCTTTACTACTGCCCGTCTGTCCATTTGTATCTGCACTCTCCAAAGAAGCGTGGGATTTTTTAGTGTGACCACTTTGCTTCTGGTTTATACTGAATATTTCATTGGACAATACAGTAGAAATTGATCTGTGATTTAGGATTACAATTACTTTCATTTTGAGTGAAGTGGAGTTTTTTTTTTGATAGTTGAGCATGACAACATTGTTAGCAAGCGGAAATAAAGATTTGTGGGGGACATCATCCATTGTTCTTCTGATTGTTCATACGTTTGTTCACCAACATGTTTCATCATAAACTGTCAAGGTACATTTGGGATAGGCAAAATCATCAGTTTTTAGTAGTTTAAATGCAGAAGTTGTAGTAAGTTTGAGCACTTGGGACATTGGTTTAAAGATTTGCTGGCAATGTGAGGATGTCTGAGAGAAAATTTGCATTTTTATACCCACCACCGTAAGATGGGGGGTATACTAATCTTGTGATTCTGTTTGTAAAAACAAATGCAAATTTTCCCTGTGAACATTTCATTAAGGAACAAATCACACATCAATGAATGCTGTCGGATTCAAGTTTTAAGCTCAATGGTAAGGAGCCCCTTTTTATAACAAGGTCCAAAAGGCGCGCCGCAGTGCGACACCTCTTTGGGGAGAAGTTTTAACGTAGATAACCTCCGCTGAAAATTTTATCGACATAGGCGGATATGCTTACCGCCCCGCTACGTTGGCCTCCACCATATTGGTCTGCGACCCCTTAAATTATTTCATTTGCTGTTAAATAATACGTACGCTTTTGTGTGAGCTCCCGTCGAAGTTGTGAATTTGGTGGCCAAAGGAAAAATTAGGTCCAAAAAACTATTGCAAAAGACCGAGGACGACATGGTGCTGCTTTGATAGTGAAGGTGATAGTGGCAACGTCACGTAAACACACAAATTTTTTAAAAAAAAAGCTATCTAATTTTTGCAATTTTTTTTACATTTGGCACAAATTTATTGGAAATATCATATAAATGTTAACCGGTGTCCGAAATAGATAAATGTAAACATAACAAAACAACATAAACAGCTGATTGGTTCACAGTTGTCTTTTTGAGGTGCGGCCGCGTTTACACAGAGTACTTTCAACAGAGTACTTATACACAAAATAAGCATAATTCACAATAGTATTTTTGACCGTTAAAATTTAAATTCTACTGTGGCTCAAAGTAAAATAAATTCACAAACTGGAAAAGAGAAAAGCTCATAATTTATCTCCAGAAGGAGAAGTGAAGAATAATACGAAACAATTCAAAATGAGTAACGAACAAAGAGTCTCGGATATTAGTGTGGCCAGCTTAAAGGCGATAATAAAGGAATGCAATGAAGAGATTTTGGGGCGATTATCAACATTGTCTGAAGAAGTTGAACAACTAAAGATGGCTAACGATGGGCTGGTACACGAGATGAACCTTCTTAAAGATGAAAACAATATGCTCAAGCGACGTCTAAATGATTTGGAAACAAATATAAAGGGAAAAAACTTGGTGTTTAGAGGCTTGTCGATCCAACAGACAAACGTTTTTGAGATACAAAAACTCTGTCAAGAAGTGCTGAGAACCCCAAACAACATACGCGCCAAATCAGCAAGAACATTATATCAAAGAAACGGAATAGCTGCGGTATTAGTTCAATTCGAGACAGAAAATGAGGTAGAGGATATTTTACATCGAACTAATTTTCTTAAAGGAACACAAATCTACATCGAACGAGATCTCAACGCAGAAAGAAGGCTGGATAAAATAGTTATGCTTCAACTACGGAGAAAACTTATGGATTTCAGCAAAAAATACAAAATAAAAGTCAGGGATGATAAGCTAAAAATTGAAAATAAATGGTTTAAGTGGAACTCTGAGAAAAAGTTGGTGTGCGGTATGACTAGCGCAATTAATATTTTTAAGGAATTGTATGGAGAAGATTTCAATTTAAATGTTAAATATAATATTTTAAAAAACGATTTAAATCTAAAAAACTAAAGAAGTTCCCAAGTGATAAAAATGAATATAGTCAAGTAATAGAAGAAATGAATATTTTGTCAGAAACAACTTTTAAAATACTTTCATATAATATTAATGGTTTAAAAAATAAATGTTTGTACCCTGAGTTTTTCGAATACATTGGAGGCTTTGATATGTTTGCATTAATTGAGACGCACGTTATGGAAACCCAAACAGAAAACTGGTCGAAATATTTTAAGGACTTCAATTTAATGTGGCAGAAAGCAGAAAGATCAAGTATACATGGGCGTGCAAGTGGTGGAATAGTATGCGGTGTTAGAAAAGATCTTCAAACAAAAGGAGTTGATTATAGTTTCGTGAAAGAAAACCATTTAAATATGATTAAAATAAGCACACTGGAATCATGTTTTACGTTCGTTCCTGTTTATATACGTGGAGAGAATTGGGCCTGTGATTTTGAGGCGATGAGAGAAATATTTGAAAAAATAGATGACGGACATATAATATTAGCAGGGGATGTTAATGTACGAATTGGTAACCTCCAACAAAATCTTGAAAGCGGTCTGGAAACTGAGTTCACAGCGGGAATGGAAACCAGGCGCTCAAAAGACTCAATTGTAAATGCAAAAGGAAAACAATATATGGAATTCTGTGAGGATAATGGACTGTTAATTCTAAATGGCAGAACCGAAGGAGACGAAGAGGGGCATTACACGTATGTGAGCAAAAATGGCAGTTCGGTTAACGATTTAGCAGCAATATCATATTATGGACTGAAAATGATTAAAAAATTCGAAGTTGAAGAAAAAGTTTGGTCTGATCATTTTCCACTAAAAATAGAAATTAAATTAAATAAAATCGATATCAATGCAAAGCCATTAAATTTACCGCCAAAACTTATTTGGAAAAAGGCAACAACTGAGCGATACCAGAACAGCTTGAATCAAAACCTTCTTTTAGCTATAAATGGGAATGGTATAGACAATCTATCAGATTTGTCCAATTTAATTCAGAAGTCGGTCGTAATAACAAATAAACAAAATACATGCAACAAATACAAAGCAGACTGGTACAACAGTCGATGTGAGAGGGCAAGAAAAAAATCATTTGAATGCCTCAATAAGTTCAGGAGAAGTAGCACTCTACAAGACAAAGAAACTTATCTGAATGCGGTTAAGACGTACAAGAAAACATGTAAAGAAAGGAAATTGGAGTATGCCAGAGAGTTAGAAGCTAAAATCTGCAACACCACAGATGTAAAACAATGGTGGATACTTGCAAAACAGATAAGAGGACAAAAACATAAAATCGGTAGCAGTATTTCTGCTGAGGATTTTAAGATATATTTCAACATGCTATTAAATAAACCACAGTTTGCAAATAACATTGAATATGCCGTACTGAAAAGAACAAATATTGAACTGGATAGAGAAATAGATGTACGTGAAATTCAAGATGTTTTAAACGAAACGAAAGAAAATAAGGCGCCAGGAATGGACAGGGTGCCGTATGAGTTTTTGAAATATTCATCACATCAATTTCTTACAGAGCTAGCACGTCAATATAATCGAATTTATGAATCAGGACAGCTAGATAACATCATGCAAGAGTCGGTAATATTTCCTATATACAAAAAGGGCGATATAAACACCCCAAGTAATTATAGAGGCATCTCTTTTATGAATACAATGGCCAAGATTTTTATGGGAATTGTAAATAATAGACTAAAGAAATGGATTAGTGATTATAATATATTAAAAGAATTTCAAGCAGGCTTTAGACCAGGATACTCAACCGTAGACAATGTTTACAACCTGGCATCAATCGTCCACTGCAAGTTATCTGAAAGAAAGAAAGTGTACGCATTTTTCGTCGATTTTTCAGCCGCATTTGATATGGTACCCAGGCAACTTTTAATCTATAAATTGCATGAAATCGGAATCTCAACAAAGATGGTTTATTTAATACAAAACATATACCAAAACACTAAATCGGTAGTTTGGACTGGAGATAATGTATCGCAACATTTTAATACTTATACAGGAGTTAGACAAGGGTGTTTGCTGTCGCCTTTACTGTTCACTCTGTATTTAAATGATATACACGACTGGTTGGAAGGAGGGTTAGTGCTAGACGAATTAAATATTCGGGTACTACTGTACGCTGATGACATCGTCATACTAGCTGATGATATTGAAGTATTTCGAAAAATGATATGGAATTTAGAAAACTATTGTAGTAGATGGAATATGGTGGTAAATTTGCAAAAATCCAAGATAATGGTGTTTCGAAATGGAGGACGGTTATCTTCAAGGGAGAGATGGAAATACCTCAATGAAGAAATTGAAGTGGTGAACGAATACTGCTACCTTGGAGTCCTTCTAACTCCAAAAATGAGTTTTACTAAGCATGCAGAACAAAGAAACAAACGAGCGAAGATTTGTATAAACGCAGCTTGGGAAAATCTGATCAATAACTCAAATGTATCCCTTATATCGAAATGGAAAATTTTCCAGAGTGTGTGCAAAACCACACAGTCATATGCAGCCCAGGTGTGGGGGTACAACTGGTTTGAAGAAGTAGATGAACTACAAAGGTACTTTTTGAAAAAGGTTTTAAAGCAACCAAAACATATACCAAATTATATATTATCTTTAGAGACCGATGTACCTGACAACCACTTTTACACATTGAAACTACATATGGATTATATATATAAAACTTTATTCCTTTACGATAATAACAGACTCCCGCATAAGCTTTCTATAAAAATATGGAACAAACAAATTTTCTGGGCCTTGGCACTGAAATCTTGGTCCGAAAGCACTAACGTTCCAATTGAAAATCTATTCAGAACAGCGCAAGATTGGTCTACAACCACAACTATACTTGTAAATAATCTCAAAAGGAAAAGCTATACAGAGAAAATAGATAGAGCAAGAGCAAGTGAAAGCAGATTTTATCGTTTTTTGAATCCAGAAATCGGGATTGAATACATGCAAGATGTTTGGAAACTGGACAAAATTGCTATTATAATGAAAACAAGGGCAGATGTACTTCCACTGAATGGAAACGTTTTTAGAAACGCAGCGAGACACCAATGTACATTGTGTAACTTGAGAGAAGTCGAAAACTTGCAACATTTCATAGCCAGATGTCCAGTATTACAAGAATTTAGGGTACGGCATTTTGGAACTGCCTATCTAGATGATGTACAGCTAATACAAATTTTAAATGGAACTTTTTATTGTGGGTGGGATGGATTATATAATTATGTTAGCAATGCTTTGAGATATCGGAACTACATAAATCGAGAACAATTTTGAAAAAAAAAAAAAAAAAAAAAAAAAAAAAAAAAAAAAAAAAAAAAAAAAAAAAATATGTAAATTTTTTCCTTAACTTTACACTTTATAAAATTTTACGTTAACTTTATGGCTTATAAAATGTATATATCTAAACGTAATGTTACGCAAACATACTAAATTTAGCTATTTAACAGCACAAATTAAAACAAATATGGTATTGACAGACAACTATTTAAAGTTATTGTCATTAACTAATTACATTTACATTTTGTTATCTTAATCAAACAGTATATAGAAATTTGCATTGTAATGTTTAAAGAAAACAAAATAAAATCTATCTATCTATCTATCCTCTATTAAGAGCCGGGTTCGGCGAACATGTTCGGGACCGATCAATTGGTCGCCAAGATTGTGCGATTTATTGCCTTTAGACTAGTTTTTGTGGGGCTATGTGAATGCTCATGTCTATACAGACAAGCCCGCTTCAATTGAAGCATTTATTTGTGAAATACCGGCCGAAATGTTGAAAAGATTAGCGGATGGACCATTTGAGGCGCAGTCACGATCAACATATGCTTGAAATAATCTTCAAAAATTATTGGGTTGCCCAAAAGGTAATTGCGGACTTTTTAAAAGAAAGTAAATGCATTTTTAAAAAATCTTAGAATGAACTTTAATCAAATATATAATTGCCATTTTGTTCGATAACCTTTTGCCATCTTCCTGGCAAATTTAGTATTCCACGCTCATAGAACTTCTGGCCTTTATCTGCAAAAAACTGAACCAAGTGCGATTTTATAGCCTCATCATTGCCGAAAGTTTTACCATTTAAGGAGTTCTGCAAAGATCGAAATAAATGGTAGTCTGATGGTGCAAGGTGAGGGCTATATGGTGGATGCATCAAAAGTTCCCAGTCAAGCTCACTCAGTTTTTGGCGAGTGACCAAAGATGTGTGCGGTCTAGTGTTGTCCTGGTGGAATATGACACCTTTACGATTGACCAATTCTGGTCGCTTCTCCTTGATGGCTGTATTCAATTTGTCCAATTGTTAACAGTAAACATCCGAATTAATCGTTTGGTTCCTTGGAAGCAGCTCAAAATACACCACACCCTTCCAATCCAACCAAACAGACAGCATAACCTTCTTTTGGTCGATATCAGCCTTTGAAGTGGTTTGAGCTGGTTCACCATGCTTGGACCATGATCGTTTTCGACTAACATTGTTGTAAACAATCCATTTTTCATCTCCAGTTATGATTCATTTTAAAAACGGATCGAATTCATTGCGTTTAAGGTGCATATCACAAGTGTTGATTCGGTTTGTTAAATAAATTTCTTTCAATACATGTGATACCCAAATATCAAGCTTTTTCACCAGTCCAAGACTTTTTATGTGGTAATGAACGGTTGATTTTGGTATATTTAACTTCTCTCCTATCTCACGCTCAGTTACATGACGATCCAATTCGATTAATGCTTTGATTTGGTCATCATCAACTTTATTTGGCCGACCTGAACGTGGCTCATTTTAAGGGAAAAATCTCCAGAACGGAATTTGCGAAACCAATTTTGACACTGTCTTCCTTTTGAGGCTTTATCACCATACACATCTCGTAACTTTTTAGCAACCTGCTTCGCGTTTTTTCCTTTACGGAAATAATAAAGTAAAATATGACGAAAATGCTCCTTTGTGGGCTCCATATTAAAATTGACGCATAACAAACAAATGTAAACAAAATTTCGCGCACTTTTTCTAAAGCAAGCTAAAAGTAACAGCTGATAACTGACAGAAGAAAGAATGCAATTACAGAGTCACAATCCGATGAAAAAATTTGACAACGCCGACTATATGAAAAATCCGCAATTACTTTTTGAGCAACCCAATAAATTATATGGAACGTACAGCGGTAAAAAAAAGTATTCATCATTAGCAAAATTGATAATAAATTCACTTATTTTGGGTAATTGAAGAAAATTTAAAGTAAACAAATAATGCTGTTTTATGCAATAGTTTATTTTTCGTAATATGTTTTAAAATAAATTCAAAAAATAAATTTAATTAGCGCAAAAAATGCAATTTTATATAATAACACCAAAAATAGAACAAAAAAAGTATTCATCATTGATGTGCTATCATCAAAGTCAAATTCAAATATTATTTGGGAATCCCCCTTTTCTGTTTTATTTAGTAAAGGAGGCTTTGCCCTTGACAGCAAATATTTAATTTCATTGAAAATATAGTTTTCGTCAAAATGGGTCGTAAGCAAAACGAGGTTTCTGATGAGGTAAAAGTTTTGATAATAAAACACCACAGGAATGGTTTAACTCAAAAAACTATCAGTGAAATATTAAATAGACCACGATCTACTATACAATCCATCATCAGAAAGTGGACAGAAACGAAAACTGTTGACAATAAACCAAGATCTGGTCGACCAAAAGCACTTTCAGTTGGAGATGTGCGTTGGCTAGTGCGGCAAGTTCAGAAAACTCCGAAGACAAATGCGACCATTCTTCGTAAAAACACTATGGAATATTTAGGGAAGGAAGTTACTACACAAACAATTCGAAATACACTCAAAAGGCATAGTTACAGAGGAAGAACTGCACGTAAGAAGCCCTTTATAAATAAAATAAACCGAGTGAAAAGGCTAAACTTCGCAAAAATGTATGTAAAACAGCCCGAATCATTTTGGAAAACAGTCATTTTTGCAGACGAGAGCAAGTTTAATCTTTTTGGGTGCAATGGAAAGGTCATAGTGTACAGAAAACCAAATACAGAGCTTGAAGAACGAAACACAGTTGCTACTGTAAAACATGGTGGAGGTGGTTTAATGGTTTGGGGGTGTATGGCGGCTTCAGGAGCGGGAAATCTTGAAATTATTAATGGAGTAATGGATCATAAGTATTACATTGACATTTTAAAGAGGAATTTAAAAGATAGTGCTGTAAAACTTGGGCTTGGTAATAACTTTCAATATTATCAAGATAATGACCCCAAACACCCCCTAACCCCTAACCTCAAAAAAATCACCCTTTATATATTCCAATGGATGGATCAGGTAGCTTCTTTACAGTAATGTTCCACAAATTAAATCATATCTTCCAACATAATTTCTAAGAAAAATTCTAAAAATTGCCTAAAATAATCAGAACATGTAACAGGCAAACAATAAAAAATAGCATACAATTTTTTCGGCTGGTTTTTGTACTTAAAATAGCAGTAATGTGTGCTTTCCCCATAACCCAATTTTCAAAAACGCCAGATCTCGAAAATGTGTGCACCGATTTAAGCGAAATTTTGTATTCTACCTTATGGTACACGAAATTGGAATAACATTTTGCCCAATAACATGGGGGGGCGCGCCATCCCAAAACCCACCCGACGGAACATGTTTACCGATCGCGAAAATATGGGTATCAAATAAAAGGTATTTAAGAGTAGAGTACGAACTTGGTGTACATATTGCGTCCAAAATATTCGAGGGGGTCCCCCAGCCCCCCGACAGGACTCTTTCACCACTTTGGGAAATAAAAGGTATTTAAAAGTAGAGTACAAATCTGATATGAAAATGCATTCCTCGGTGTCTGAGGGGCCTGGTATATACATTTTTCGGATAGAGTCTGGGACCGGCCCACCCATATACTCAATAGGACGTGTAGTTCGAGCGAATGTGAATTAAAAGAAAAGTCAATGTCAGTAGAGTTCGAATTTAATGTTGATATAAGGATTCAAGAAACTGGGTCACGTCCAGCTGTTCTGCCGTTCAGCAGGACATGTACATCGCGACAATAAAGGACTCAAATAAAATGTCTTTTGGGTCTTAGCATCGGGGAGAGCGACCCTCTCCTCCCAATAAAAACAACACCAAACTGTCATGTAGGACGACTGAGAATATATTGTACTCAAATGATATGTGTCAGAGGGCAATCCCTCTTTACCCTTCAAATTGGGATAGACACAGGCGGATCTTTAAAAATGTGGCATCCCAAGTGGTAGATTTGAAATATGATTTGATAAGCCATGTGTAGATAAGCCATGTGTGCCTACTAAGGCAATTGATAGTAGAAAACTAATTTGCCATCAAATTTTGAGGACAAGTGTCTCACCCCATAAACTCCCCCTAAACCAATGGAAATTGGGGCTCAAAAGTGCGTGGGTGGCCGCCCCAACCTACAATCCCCTCAAACTGGACATATTTATGGATTATGGCAAAAAGGGGCTCAAATCCTATATCCACTTTGGTGGCAAAGAGAATAAAGTAAATCTAACATCCAAACTTTAATTGGCGGACCATCCCCTTACCCTCTTTCCAAAAACGTCAGATCTCGGAGATGGGTGGGGCGATTTAAGCGATATTCAGTTTGTTTATAATAATCCAAAAACAGAAATTTGGTGTCCTTAATTAAGGTGGATTATCTAGGGGGGCCGCGCCATCTCCAAACGCCGTCAAATGGAAATTTAAACCATTAATTACAATATGGGGCTCAAATGGAAGGTATTTGAGACTAGATCACGAATCTGATATATGGGCTCAAATGAAGAGGTATTTGGGAGTAGAGTACGAAAATGATATCCGTACCAGCATTCCCAGAACAGGACTTATTTCCTAACCGTGCCAGTATAGGGCTCAGATAAAACAAGAGGATGTTAGAAGGCGCAGCGGAGCGGGCCCTATCCATCTAGTATAATATAAAATAAATAAAAATAAAATTAAATAATACACAAAACATAAAAAAGCTAAAAACAATGTAAAAAACTAAATAAAATAAGCTAGAAGAATAATATTCTATATGTGAAATTCCATATAAATATATATTCGCTCTAAATGCAGTGCAATTTATTTGCTATCGTAGCAACAATTTTTTGCGAAATTTTCCTTAACCAAAGACCTAAATGAACTTAGAGGGAGCGAGAGAGAGAGAGCGAGACTGAAATGTTAAAATTGAATGAGGAAGTGGTTCTAAATTGATCTGAGTGCTTAACAGTGTAAACAGTTTCACGAAGTTAAATTTGTAACAAGTATGAGCGTGCTAAGTTCGGCCTGGCCGAATCTTATATACTCTCCACCATGGATCGCATTTGTCGAGTTCTATGCGCGGTATCTCTTTATATCAAGTTATAGTCCGATTCGGACCATAAATGAATGCTGAACATTTTAGAAGTCATTGTGTAATACAATACTTCAGTTCATTCGGATAAGAATTGCGCCTTGCAGAGGCTTAAGAAGCAAAATCGGGAGATCGGTTTATATGGGAGCTGTATCAAGCTATTGATCGATTCAGACACGTATGTTGAAGGTCGTGAGAGAAGCCGTTGTACAAAATTTCTTCCAAATCGGATGAGAATTGTGCCCCTCTATTGGCTCAAGAAGTCAAGATCCAAGATCGGTTTATATGACAGCTATACCAAGTTATAAATCGATTTGAACCATATTTAGCGCAGTTGTTGAAAATAATACCAAAACACCACGTGCAAAATTCCAGCCAAATCGGACGACAATTGCGCCCTCTAGAGGCCCCCGAAGTCAAGATCCAAGATTGGTTTATATGGCAGCTTTATCAAACAAGAACCGATTTGTCCCATTAACAATACCAACCGACCTACACTAACAAGAAGTATTTGTGCAATATTTCAAGCGGCTAGCTTTACTCCTTCGAAAGTTGGCGTGCTTTCGACAGACAGACGGACGGATGGACAGACGGACGGACATGGCTAGATCGACTTAAAATGACATGACGATCAAGAATATATATACATACATTATGGGGTCTCAGACGCGAGGTTTTACAAACAGAATGATGAAATTAATATACCCCCATCCTATGGTGGAGGGTATAATAACATGTACCACTGTAGTGGTGTAGTCTCAGAAAATGTTTCGTTGTTACAGCTAAATTTATTATTGCTTTTAGTAACAAATTTCTTGGAGTGTAGATGATCTCAAAGACTCGCCTCAATATTGTTAAAATGTGGTTTTTTGAAATGAACAAGAAGAAACAAAAGTCGGGCAATGCCGACTATCTCCATCGCAAATTTAAATCTGTTAGAAAAACTGCGTCTAAGCATACAAATATTTCAAAATCATTTACTTCGGAAACAAATTTCAAAACGCCGTCGCTGCTAAAAGCAAACAGAAAAAAATCCGCACTAAAACATGAACTGGCGGGCAGACTGACGGACGGACATTGCTAAATCGAGTCAGGAAGTGATTCTGAGCCGATCCTTATCAATTGTACTATTTCTCATCATTCTGGGTGTTACAAATAAATGCACAAAGTTGCAATAACCTGTGCCACAGTGGTGGTATAGGGTATAAACATACAACATCTATTACTTTCTTGTCACTAACAGCACTAACAAAAATATAAATTATAAGCTCTTTTGTATGAAATTCTTGTAATATTGAATGAAATATGTGTGCATGTGTATGTTTGTTTCGACCTATACATGTACGAATGATGCAATGGAATACTAAATTATCATATTTCCCCTCAAAATTGTACCAAAATAATCAGAATACAATGCCATACCCCGGCGCAAGTATCCAAACACCTCATGTATGACCAACACCAATAACCAAAATTAGAGATGTGAGTGTGAGCGATGTGTCACTTACACTTACAATTTTATCTAATCACAATTTTTATTATAATTGCATACACCAGAGTACAAGATAATTTTCCATCCCTAATAAAATGTGAAGGAGTCTGCTGAAGGGCGTGCGGCAGTAAACGTAGATAAAGCCAAATTAACGCTGAATGTTGATAATTAAAAACTTATGGAAACATAGATCCTTATTTGGATTATGTAAGATGGAAAAAGTTGTTTTTCTTTTGTCAAACACAAATCGGGCTCTACAAGATCAGAATGATGGGTACTAAAGAGAGCAGATAAGACAAAATTTGAATATTCTCGATGGTTCATGTTGGAAAAATATACTTATCATAAATAAAGTTCAACGTTTTTCAGAAAAGAAGTTTACTTGGCGAAAATTTCATTTACGTGAAATGAATTGTTTTTTCTTTGCGTGTATCTATTCTAAATTCCATCAATACTTCGCTAAATTCTGCGCAAGAGAATTGTATCTGTGAAATGTACCCTTATATGGGAATCATTGGTCAATTCGTCCATTGGTTGGAAAATACTTCTGCCATGCCGAGAAAATGTCGCTTGCCAAATTTCAACAAAAATATGAGTTTCAGAGCAAAATTACTGAAAGTTGGGGGTACGTTACTATGGGACCTACACTTAGAGTTTGGTCGATAAGCACCAGGTTTGTTTTGTTCACATTTTATACTCTTAAGATGATTTATCTGGAAGTTGTTCTAAATGGTAGCGATATCACAATATGGACTGGGTTAAGTATAGTATAACAAATTTTTCCAAAATTTCAGAAAAAATGGGGCTTTTTAAGAACTGAAGATTACAAATCTGGAGCCTATACGGGGGCAATGAAAAGATAAAGTCCTATACAGCCTATTCTCGAACACAAACGCTTAATGGTTAAAAAACTCATTTGTGCAAAAATTCAGCTTCCATAAGCATAAAACTTTTAAGCTGAATCTTACACTTGATGTTATCCCTAAAATTTTGCTTGCATATGCACAATCTATGGGAGGAATTGTTATTACTCATCTAAATACCTCTTCCGAAGTTCATCAAATCGATTCAACTATCAATCCTATTACCAAATTTTGATTTCCGTTTAAAAACCGTTTACGCCCTTATTCCCAAATCTTAATTTAGATTTGAATAGGTTTATTTGACATATTTCCTTTATAGTACCGTCAAATAAACCTATTTTAAGGCTTCATAAAGTTTTGTCAATAGGTAAGGTTAGGTTAAGTTGAAAAAAGTGTGCGGATATTAATCCGCCCCATGCCACTACGGACATACACCTAAGCCAGTAATCGGCTTGTTGTGCCGTTAAACTTTCAAATAAGTATTCCATTTGAAAAATATATTTATGTCAACGAGAATAAACGAAAAAGTGCCCAAATGCATCGACTTCGAAATCGATTATCGACATTTTGACTTTTTTACCCAAAAAGTCGACTAAGAAGGTGACTCACGCGTAGATCACTATCATTTTATGTCACGCACTCACCTCTATCTGAAATTGTTCTCAATTTAAAAAGCTGGACCAAAATAGTCAGCCAGTTTATTTCCAGGCAAGCTTTCAATCCATTGACGAACAGGCAAACACGGTGAGGGCAACGTTGAGGCGAGCGACGGAGCAACCTACAGAGATATAGTCGTAAATTACACTTAAGTAAAAATATTGATACTCAAAAAACCATTTAGATAAGACACAGCAAGACACAAGAATTCTTCACACCTACAGTTTAATCCATACTCTTGGCCGAGCATTTACACACACTCTGGGCCAAGTATACAACGAACTGAGAAAGAAAAACAGCTGTCCACAAGAAAACATTTCTTGCAACAAACTGCCGTGACTGTTAGTGTATGGATGAATGGATGGCCATGTCCATACCGCACATTCTGACCAAGAAGTCCACAAAACCTGTAATGCCTTTGGAAAACACGAATACGCCGAGGAAAACTGGTTGGCACATAACATCAACTGGTCAAAAGTAATTATGCTTAGTGCAATCCAAGGAAATAGAATTGCCACGATGCAAATATTTGCCCAAGTGCCGATTATGGATGAAGTAGTTTTATCATTGGGAATTTTGCATACGTATGTGCTGGTAGTGCTAAAGCATTTTTATTATCCTCTATGACGAGTACCAATGTTATCCTTAATACATACCATTGCCTATACTTGGTTGCATGACATTCATTGTGCATTTGTTCATTCCAAATGACATCGTTTCAATTTTGTGGTTGTTTAAAATACACAATGAGGAGCAGCTGTCGATCTTCAGTTTTTGAATTGTTGGTTAGCTAAGGTCTGTCAACACGTCGTTAGGGAAGTTGTTATTTCATTTGAATTATCCATTTAATGATTGATGGCTCATTACTTATTGCTCGTCAGCCACAGAATAGCAGCTTTTCTTTCATAATTTGTTTTAAATGTTGTTAATGACCGTAGTCAGTTGAATGGTGTTTCTACGGGTTATGGAAGAACAGTGCCGAAGAAAGGTGCGATAATTTAATGTTGCTAAAATCTATATGCATTAAAAGAGAGGTAAAGGACGAGCCAATGATTTAATCATCATTGGCGTTAAATAATTATAATCTATATCTTTGCATCATTTTCAATCGGTCTAAAGAGACATATGTGGATTAATTCTGTTTCCATTTTAATTCAACACATTTCGAATATAATTAAGCATTTCGTCTAATTACTCATGTAAATTTGGTAAATTTTTTTGTCCACCTCTAGAAGATTCTGTTGTTAAAAATCAAAAGGTCTTTTTTATACCATCCACCATAGGATGGGGTTATAATTTATATGTATATTGTTGATCATCTTCATGTTCTAGTTCGATTTACTCACGTCCATCCGTCTGTCTAAATCACGATAGCTGTCGAAAAAATGAAGGAAGCCAGTTGAAATTTGCACAGATACTTCTTATTGATGTTGGTCGCTGGAGATTGTCCGGTTCAGAGTGTGATAAAGATAAACCGATCCATTGATATGATTTCATGGGGCCCTAGAGGGCGCAATTGTTATCTTTGAAAGTTGGCAACCGACTTGTCTGTAGGTGCAATCAAAGAGTTTTGCGTCTTCAGGACAAGGCAGGACCTATTTTATCTTCGCATGTTTATAATTTGCCTAGACAATCGGCCTGCTTTGGCAAACCAATACGCTCTTATAATAAAATAAAAAATAAAATAATGAAAGGTGCATCGCTTTCAGGTTTATTGAGAGGCTTGGTGCGAATGATCCTAAAACTCACACTGATAAGAAGAGGGGCTCCCTTAATTGGGCTCGGACAGTCGCTTCTAGCGATATATAAGCTAAGTCTTCAGGACCTGGAAAACGAATGACAGATGGTCTTAAAGTGGGAGTGGTGAACACTGCAATATTTTGTGGCCCAACCTAGACTGGTATACCGCCTTGCTGTCGCTGGCCAGAACAGACGTCTCAGTCCATGATGACAGGTCACTGTCTGATCGGTAAACATGCTGAAAGACTGAACGTTGCAAGTAACGACATATGCAGAAACTATCTGGAAGGAGTTCCACTTTTGCCTCTCATTTCTTTGAGAACTTGTCTGATTTAGCGGACTTGAACATTTGCAAGTTGGTACGCTTTTTAAAGCGATCTGGATGGTTCAACGGTAGGATTTAGAAAGTGTCATAATTCTCCTGTTCCTGTGGTATCACAATGAACGGAAACATCTAAATGAGTCTGATGGCAGACTGCCACATAAACCTATATAAACATATCCAAATTGGCTGAAATTTTGAACAATGACTTCTACTTTGACCTCTAATCTACGTGCCAAGAATAGTCCGCATCGGTCTATAAACTGATATGACGCAATACTTGTTCGACAAACGAAAGGTATTTGAGAGTACAAAACGAAGCAGAGATTCAATTTTGGGCCAAATTTCTCTGGGCCGGCCTAACCTCAAAACTCACCCGAAGGGGACAAATTCACCAACTATGGCAATACGGGGCCCAAATTCAAAATATTTATGGTAGAGCTTGAATCTGATATCCACTTTGGGGACCACGTGTACAGGGCCTCCCCAACCCAATAATACCCATAAATATAACTTTTTACTTACCATGGCAATATGGAGCTCAAATAAAAGGTATTTTCCCAGTGTTACTGTCACCATTCGACCAGAAAGGCTTCGGATTAACCTACAATAGTTTTCTGACGTCAGTCCTCAATCGTCTGCTCATCCATTTTTCCTTACATCGCTGTGCCCCAACTCCCAATCGAGTTGGATCGTGCCATTCTCAGAGAAGGTGTAAATCCCCTTCTTACGCTCCAAGATTGTTCGTGACCTTACCGTCCTGGTTGTTACTACCCTGATGACCAGTTAACTGTCCATAAAGATGTTCACACTCGACGTTTTCGTGTTAACACCACACCACCTCAAGTATTATGTGATCGCCCGGATACCCACCTGGAGGACCTATTATGAAAAGTCAGTCAAAAACAGATCTCAATCGCTGGGTTCTCAATGCAGACCCCCAGGCCCACTCTGTCTACCTTTGTAGCATGATTTCCCAGATGGCAATACCAGAGTTCCGTCAATCCAAGACAGTGCCTCTGGTGGCTGTGCTTCACACTCGACCTCCAACTCAGTATCCGATCGAAACCCTCTTCTATTCCATGCAGATTTCCTATCTTCGCCTCGATTATACCGCTATGGTATGCTCTGCTCCTATCCTCTATCCATTCTCCCATCGCCTTAAGTCTCAGAGCTGCAGTGGCTGCCTAACACTTAATCCGTATGCCTTTGCCCCACCTAATCTGTTAGTCTGTGTGTTAAACAAAATAAAAAACAAGTAAAAGCGTGCTAAGTTCGGCCGGGCCGAATCTTATATACCCTCCACCATGGATCGCATTTGTCGAGTTCTTTTCCCGGCATCTCTTCTTAGACAAAAAAGGATATAAGAAAAGAGTTGCTCTGCTATTAAAACGATATCAAGATATGGTCCGGTTCGGACCACAATTAAATTATATGTTGGAGACCTGTGTAAAATTTCAGCCAATTCGTATAAGAATTGCGCCCATTTGGGCTCACGAAGTAAAATAGAGAGAACGATTTATATGAGATCTGTATCGGGCTATAGACCGATTCAGACCATAATAAACACAAGAAGTCAAGATCCCAGATCGGTTTATATGGCAGCTATATCAGGTTATGAACCGATTTGAACCTTATTTGACACAGTTGTTGAAAGTAAAAATAAAATACGTCATGCAAAATTTCAGCCAAATCGGATAGGAATTGCGCCCTCTAAAAGCTCAAGAAGTCAAATCCCCGGATCTGTTTATATGACAGCTATATCAGGTTATGGACCGATTTCAACCATACTTGGCACAGTTCTTGGATATAATAACAAAACACGTCGAGCAAAATTTCATTCTGATCGGATAAGAATTGCGCACGCTAGAGGCTCAACAAGTCAAGACCCAAGATCGGTTTATATGGCAGCTATATCAGGTTATGAACCGATTAAAACCATACTTGGCACAGTTGTTGGATATCATAACAAAACACGTCGTGCAAAATTTCATTCTGATCGGATAAGAATTGCGCACGCTAGAGGCTCAAGAAGTCAAGACCCAAGATCGGTTTATATGGCAGCTATATCAAAACGTAGACCGATATGGCCCATTTACAATACTAACCGACCTACACTAATAATAAGTATTTGTGCAAAATTTCAAGCGGCTAGCTTTACTCCTTCGGAAGTTACCGTGCTTTCGACAGACAGACGGACGGACGGACGGACAGACGGACAGACGGACGGACATGGCTAGATCGACATAAAATGTCGCGACGATCAAGAATATATATACTTTATGGGGTCTCAGACGAATATTTCGAGTAGTTACAAACAGAATGACGAAATTAGTATACCCTCGGGTATAAAAATATTTAAATTTTCAATTAACGTTTTAATTGATCCAATAAAAAATGATTGACATTTTTTGAAAATTCCCATTAATTTCTAAACGTTAACCTCCTGGAACATTAACTTTTTAATTTAAAATTTTTTTTCTTTAAAATGGCAAGATTGCTATCGCAATCATTCAATTTTTAATTAAAAATGTTCTTGCCATTTTTTTGTAGGGTTGGAATTATAAAAGCAGTTATATTCTTGAAATACTGCCCATGAGAATCCATTATGATCAGAGAAACACCCATAAGTTGTTCGACCAGATGAACAGATGGGCCAACAAATGTAATGAAGCAGTTGTCAAAGTTATGTCCCATCACGAAGTCTAATATGTTTAAAGTAATAATTGTTCGGCTTTAACAGAGATCGGCACATACTTTACTTTCCTTGAGTCGACTGACACATTCGTATCTTATTCAAGTGTTACTCAAAAGAGTCGCACGTACATTCGAGTACATGATTAGTTTTCCCTTTCAGCTTAATGATACAATGAGATAAAAGGAAAGTATTGGGTTGCCCAAAAAGTAATTGTCGGTAATATAGTCGGCGTTGACAAATTCTTTCAACGGCTTGTGACTCTGTAATTGCATTCTTTCTTCTGTCAGTTATCAGCTGTTACTTTTAGCTTGCGTTAGAAAAAAAGTGCCCGAAATGTTGTTTACATTTGTTTGTTTGGCGTCAATTTTAATATGGGTACCACATGTATTGAAAGAAATTCATTTAACAAACCGAATCAACGCTTGTGATATGCACCTTAAACGCAATGAATTCGATCCGTTTTTAAAACGAATCATAACTGGAGATGAAAAATGGATTGTTTACAACAACGTTAGTCGAAAACGATCATGGTCCAAGCATGGTGAACCAGCTCAAACCACTTCAAAGGCTGATATCCACCAAAAGAAGGTTATGCTGTCTGTTTGGTGGGATTGGAAGAGTGTGGTATATTTTGAGCTGCTTCCAAGGAACCAAACGATTAATTCGGATGTTTACTGTCAACAATTGGAGAAATTGAATACAGCCATCAAGGTGAAGCGACCAGAATTGGTCAATCGTAAAGGTGTCATATTCCACCAGGACAACCAACGCTAGACCGCACACATCTTTGGTCACTCGCCAAAAACTGAGTGAGCTTGGCTGGGAACTTTTAATGCATCCACCATATAGCCCTGACCTTGCACCATCAGACTACCATTTATTTCGATCTTTGCAGAACTCCTTAAATGGTAAAATGGCAATGATGAGGCTATAAAATCGCACTTGGTTCAGTTTTTTGCAGATAAAGGCCAGAAGTTCTATGAGCGTGGAATACTAAATTTGCCAGGAAGATGGCAAAAGGTTATCGAACAAAATGGCAATTATATATCTGATTAAAGTTCATTCTAAGTTTTATTAAAAATGCATTTACTTTCTTTTAAAACATCCGCAATTACTTTTTAGGCAACCCAATATTTTCTCAAAAAAACAGGGACAGTTATTCCCCAAATTTTCTTTGTTGGTCGTTTAATGATGTCAAACGAAATTGCCCGAGAGGAAAAGAAATATTTAAAAAAGAGAAAAGAAACAACATAAAATTGCTTTAAATGCCATAAAATAACTTGTAAAATGCTTTTTTATTCAACATCCTGT
Organism: Stomoxys calcitrans; assembly: GCF_963082655.1. Classification (NCBI taxonomy): domain Eukaryota; kingdom Metazoa; phylum Arthropoda; class Insecta; order Diptera; family Muscidae; genus Stomoxys; species Stomoxys calcitrans. The sequence continues at coordinate 67,893,647 of NC_081555.1, forward strand.
AAGAGGAAAGGCAAGAGACAAGGATACAGCAGCAGCAGTAACAATTCAATATTCTTCTGCCTGAAAACACAGACTTTTGGAGAAGTTTCTTTTTTGTATTATGATATATGGCTATATTCTCATTTTTGCGAGATGCAATACCCTTAGGGGTTATAGAAAGGCCATGTCCCAAACACCCACTTAATGGCAAATAATAATTGTGCTCATGGTGGGTTGTAACGACTAAACTAAATGACAATGACAATTATATTTCTGCAGAAAGCCAGATAAAAAGCATTTAATTAATAATTTGCCTGGAAATTTCTCTTTGACACTCAGAAAACCAAGAACACACATACATCACTCTCCCTTTGCTAAAGGACTCTCAAGTATAAACAAATCGCCAAATCCTTTCATATTGGCTTAAGATTCTGTGGTGTAAGCAGGACAGCAAGATACACACGCACACACTGAGCATGGAGAAAGCAGCTGGGCCAGCATCATTATCTTCATCATAGTAGCTGCGTTAATGCTAGCTGGTGAAAAAGTTTAAAACGCACTAAATTGACAGCGCTGTGTGTTAAAGGGGCGGAGTTTTGAAATGTGGTGAATTTTGCCATCCATTGCCTACGCAGAGTACATACAGAGCTCAGTTGATGGTGAGCATATGAGAATGAGAAAAAGAAATCAAGAAACGCAAAACTCACAACACACTTGGAAAGATATTCCTTACACGGTACAGAGGTGAATATTTTGAGCAGAGAGTTTGTGTATCCGAAAGATAAAACTCATTGTCGAATTTTCACACTTTTATTTTCATCTTGCTTGCCTTTATGCATTTCTTCATTCTTGTATGATTGTTGTTATGCTGCTCGTTTAAAATACAAGTTTCATTGCTACAAGTCACTCTGAATGAGATTTAATTTAAACAATTAAAAAAAAAATTAGTATTTGTGTAAAATTTGGTTTGAAATATGGCTAGCTTTCAACAGACATACGGACGGAGAGACGGATGAATACCATAAAATCAAGTCAAGTTATCGATTATAAAACGGGAAAAACATCACTTCTCAATATTTTAATAAGTTTTATATGAAATGCCTATGATGTTGTTAAAGAAACACCAACAAATACTCTTGAGTTCCTGAAAGTCTATCTTTTAAACTTTAAATTTAAAATCCGGCTACATAAGAACCCATCATTCTGAAATTGGGATCGGAAGAAAAAAATAAATGCGGCGAAGACGAACTTTGACTTCTGTGAATCCTTTATAATTATTTGCTTCCAACAAGCTAGTTGTTAGGCTTTTTAAATTGATCTGGATGGTTTAACTTTAGGAACTGGAAGGCATCTCCTTTCTCCTGTTCCTGTGGCATCACAATGAACGAAAACATCTAAGTTACTCTTATGGCAGACACAAAAACTTAACTTGACCATCTAACATACTTTCAAAATCATGCCACAAAGCTACCATGAAATATAACAATTATGGAGATTCGCAGTTCCTTCCTGTGTCAATCCAAATTTGAGGGAAAAACTGTACTCTTCAACTAAAGACCGTTGATTGGAGGGAAGAGAGCTTGACCCATTGATAAGTAAACCGATCGACTCAGAATCACTTACCGATTCGATTTAGCTTTGACATTTAATTTGTGTATAAGGTACAGGTCGATCTAGCCGTGTGCGTCCGTCTGTCCCTCCGTCCGTCTGTCCATCGAAAGCACGCTGACTTTCGAAGGAGCAAAGCTAGACGCTTGAAATTTTGCACAAATATTTCATATTAGTGTTGGTCCGATCTTAGATCTTGACTTCTTGTGCCACTAGTGGGCGAATTTCTCCCCCTATAAAACGATCTCCATATTTTACTTTTTGAGCCTCAAAGGGCGCAATTCTTAATCAATTTGGCTGAAGTTTTATACGACGTGTTTCGTTATGACTTCTAACAACTTTGTCGAATATGGTTCAAATCGATCCATAACCTGATATAGCTGCCATATAAACCGATCTGGGACCTTGACTTTTTGAGCCTCTAGAGGACGCAATTATTATCCGATTCGGCTGAAATTTTGCATGAAGTGTTTTGCATAGCTGCTTTATAAAATGATTGATTCAATTTGGCAGAAATTTTGTACTCCAATGAATTTCAACATATGTGTAAAGTATGGTCTGAATCGGTCTTTAGCCTGATACGGCTTCCCTATAAACCGATCCCCCAATTTTACTTCTTGAGCCCCTTGAGGGCGCAATTCTTATTCGATTTGGCCTCTAACATTCAATTGAATTTGCTTAGCAATTCTTTTCTTTTATCCTTTGTTTGCCTTAAAAGAGTTACATGGAAAAAATACTCGAAAAATGTGATCCATGGGGTAGGGTATATAAGATTCTGCCCGGCCGAACGCAGCACGCTTTTACTTGTTTGGTCTAGAGACGAAGCCTATTGAAAGAAATCGGTTCAGATTTGGATGTTGCTTCTATACATATGTTCGTCCGATTTAGACTACTATTGCGAAAATGTTATCATTTGTCTGCCGGTTCTCGTAAAACTAAGAAATAAGGACGAAACGGAAAAGATAGGGGTTCGTCCCCAGCCTTTAAGTAAGGGTGGTGTTACCCATTCAGATTCAGACAGCCGCATTGTCAATTTAACAGTTATCGCAGTCGAATCGGGTGATAAGGATAGCGGGGTGGCGGCAGTAGTAAGCGGGTCTTTGATTAGCTCACAAGAGGACCGAGAAAACAATCCGGGGCACGACGAAGGAGGGTATACACCGGTAGCGCAATCGGGTCCACGATGCTGGAAGGGATAGCACTGACATTCCAAGCTGCAAAGAGAATCAGATCTCCCGAAGAGCATGCTGAAAATGAAAAACAGATCCCCACTTTCAAGTACTCTGGGAGACCAAGCCAGCCATTCCGCAAAGGAGACTCCAGACAGTGTCCTGCGGAGGTAGACAAAGTCGGAATAGGAATGAAGGAAGCGCTTTCGGCTCCTGAGTCTTCATGGAGAACTCTGAGTCCCAAAGGACACAACAGCTATCACGAAAGGGGAAGGCGGTCGATGAAAGAGGGTCCACCCATTTAAATGATGAGATGCAAGTATAGAGGGGTAAACTTTATGCTGCACTTTGCGTCAGCGAAATGTATTGATACCGGCAAACGGCTCATCAGAAGTATCCACTCTCCCTGGAAGCGCGCAAAGCACGACCTGATGAGAATGATGGACATCCCTCAACTTACAAATGCGACTGTCTTCATCAAGGGATGGGGCAGCAAATTCGCGATGGAACACATTTTGGGAACAAAATGGAACAAAATTGGGAAGACAAGGATAGGCAAAGATTCTCATATTCAGACATCAGACCGTACAGTGGCAGGTGACTCAACACCCCTAACGAGCAAGGGGCCAACGTGGAGACCACTATCGTCTCTATTGATATTACCAAGCCTAAGATAAGCAAACATCCTAATATTAACATATCAGGCAGTATAGGGACGGGAAATTTAATACAGCCTAACGAAAAGGAACCCGACAATGGGACCACCACCGATTCTCTCTAGATTCGGAAGACTAGGATATGCAAAGATCCTTATATTGAAACATCAGGCAGAGCAGTGACAGGAAACTCAATGCAACCTAAAAAACAAGGAGTAAACGATGTGACCACCACCCACTCCCCAGATGCCCATTTACTGCAGGACCAATGATTGAGCTAATTCAGATAAACCTCCACCGAAGCGAGACAGCTGTTCACCCTCTGATGGAGAAAACCAGCAAAGGCAATATTCATATTGCCTAAATTCAGTAGCCATGGACGACCCGGAACAAAGGTTTTGGATTGAACCAATTTAACTACCAATTATTCCATGTTAACACTGGTACTCGACCGAGGACCTGCGTTATTCGTCATAAAAATTTAAATTATATATTTTCCCCAAAGTTGTCAATGTTCGATGTAACGGTGGTGAGACAGGGAGGCGGTGAAACATACGTGACATCATTTTATCTGCCTTTCGGGGGTGCTTAGCCCACTACCAAAGGCCTTTCTACGTTTATGGCAGCCACATAGACCGATCTTCCGATTTAAGGTCTTATTTTCATAAAAAGCAGTATTGCTACCCGATTTCGCTGAAACTGTGACTTGTATAATAGTTCTCAGGACCTGAATCAAATGTGATCCACACCAACGGCCATTTGCACATTACTATGGAAATGATAGTGGAGTACTTTTTGTTATACCGTTCATCATAGGATGGGGGTATACTAATTTCGTCATTCTGTTTGTAACACCTCGAAATGTGCGTCTAATATATTTTTGATCGTCATGACATTTTAAGTCGGTCTAGCCATGTCCGTCCGTCTGTCTGTCGATAGCACGCTAACTTTCGAAGTAAAGCTAGATGCTTGAAATTTTGAACAAATATTTTTATTAGTGTGCGTCGGTTGGGATTGTTAAAGGCCAATATGGGAGCAACATCTAAATCTGAACAGATTTTTTTCAATTCAATAGGCTATGTCTCTAGGCCCAAGATTTAAAGACGGTTCAAAATTGTGACCTGTGCTTTGTACACAAATTAATATGGACAGACGGACATAGCTAAATCGAATCAGAAAGTGATTCTGAGTCGATCGGTATTCTTATCAATGGGTCTATCTTTCTTCCTTCTGGGTGTTACAAACAAATTCGCTTAGTTATAATTCCCTGTATCACAGTAGTGTTGTAGGCTATATATATATACGAAAATGTTTTAAGAAGTGAACATTTTCAACACTAATGGTGTCAGAATACTTAATGTGCTCAACAGTCCCCAAAAACAAGGACAGCATGAGAAGAGTACAAAATGTGCCAGAACAACACCTCAAATTACCTCACACCCCTCCCAAGCTGTAGAGCTTATCTGAGTCCACCAACATCAGCGCTTAACCACCACCACCATTCCCAATTACTCCCACCTGCCAACCAACAAGTAAGTGTAAACTTTGTGCCAAAACTTTAGTGGATGGAGCGATTTTTACAATTACTTCCCCCTGAAAACCTGTCTTTTAGGTCCTTCCCTTAGCTTCCACCTCGGCCGAAGGTGGAAAATGAAGTACACAAAAATAAACATGAACATTTTTAAGCTTTGACAAAAACCATTAAAAATACTTACTCTGTGAATGTACGCTTCAGAGTGCAGTGGAAGTGGGGGAGGAAGTCGTGTTGACGATGGGGCGGTAATGGTGGTGGTGGTTGATGGCATTTCATAAACATTTCATGGAAAGCCCCTCCAAAAACGTTGAAGGAACATAAAATCAACACCTCCTCCCATTAAGACCCACTATGCCCTTAATACGAAAGTCCACCCCAGCTATGGCCACCCATTTTGCTACCATGCTCTGACACACACAAGGGAGCTCCCATTAAATAAATGCGCGAAAGTCATGTTGTTTTTTGTGTCTGTGGAAAATGCTTGGTGTAAATTTGTTAATTTACTTGATGACAGCATTTCCCCGACTCCAGTCTGTTGAACACAGGAATGCGTGGGGCATGGAGTTGAAGCTATGGGTGGGTAGAGCCGACAAAATTGGTTGCTATATTTTAAAATACTTATCGGGGAAAAAATTATTATAAAACCAGTTAATAAAACTCACAAAAATATGGAAATGTAAATATCGGCCAGACCAAAGTACTTCGAATGTTGTCTTGAAGCTCACAACTAAAAAATTTGCCAAATCGGTTCAAAACTACTTCATCTTTATTTACTTATTGTTGATATTTTACGCAGCAATACTCTATAGCATAATTATGGCAAAAGAATTTTATATAACATAGTTATTATACCGTACACCACCACTGTGGTTTGTGCATTTGTTTGCAACGCAAAGTAGGAGAAGAGCTAGACCCATCGATAAGTGGGTGGGTTTAGAAACACTTTCAGATTCGATTTAGCTATGTCCGTCTATCCGTCTGTCTGTCTGTCCTTGTATTCTTGTAATCAAGATACAGGTCGCGTTCGTTGTCCGATTCTTATTTTGCACCAATCACTTTTTGGTACAAGGAAGGGCGCTTTTGATATTGAAAAAATCCCTTCAGATTTAGATTTAGAACCTAATCTAGCGATGGTCACAGAGAAAGAGTGTTCCATGGAGACCCACTAATCCTAAAACTCTTCGATTAGATTTTCCGAACATATTGTCACATCTAAAACCTCCTCCCTAATCCTATTGTGATTCATACCGTATGTTAAAAATAAAATTAGAAGTCAACGTTTGCAGATTTTGAATGTCCAGCTTCCGTGCAGTGTCAGATCGTACTTTTCTCGAGATACTCAAACGGGTGCGATCCTTTGCTGCAATATTTCGAATCTATATGTATTCCATGGATCGATCGAACATATAACACCCTGGATGAATGCCTTCCATCTATCACAACGTGGTCAATTTGGTTACTCGTGTTTTGATCGGGTGATAGCCATGTGGATTTGTGAATATTTTTATGTTGAAATCTGGTGCTGTTAGCTACTATGTTTTTTGTCGCGGCAAAATCTATTAGTCTCAACCCATTATTGGGCGTTATCTCGTGAAGGCTAAATTTTCCGACTGTTGGACCAAAGATGCCTTCCATCAGTTATTTTCGCTCGTCCTTGTCTTCCGTCGGGGCATGGGCACAAATAAGGCTGATGTTGAAATATTTGGCTTTTATGCGGAATGTGGCTAGCCTCTCACCCACCGGAGTAAAGATCGAGACAAGGTGTTTCAGTCCCCGACTAACCACATCCAAGTTTTTGCCTTGTGTCATGGCAGCTATACTATAGTTTGTCAGGTTATTGTTAGTGTTTAGAGCGCACAACAGTAGTATGGGGCGGATTTATATTCGCCCCTTTTTTATACCCACCACCGAAGGATGGGGATATATTCATTTTGTCATTCCGTTTGCAACACATCGAAATATCCATTTCCGACCCTATAAAGTATATATATTCTTGATCACCGTAACAATCTAAGATGATCTAGACATGTCCGTCCGTCTGTCCGTCTGTCTTTTGAAATCACGCTACAGTCTTCAAAAATAGATATATTTAGCTGAAATTTTGCACAGAGTCTTTTTTTGTCCATAAGCAGGTTAAGTTCGAAGATATCGGACCATATCTTGATATAGCCCCCATATAGACCGATCCTCCGATTTAGGGTCTTTGGCCCATAAAAGCCACATTTATTAACCGATTTTGCTGAAATTTGACACAGTGAGTTGTGTTAGGCCCTTCGACATCCTTCGTCAATTTGGCTCAGATCGGTCCAGATTTGGATATAGCTGCCATATAGACCGATCCTCAGATTTAGGGTCTAAGGCCCATAAAAGGTGCATTTATTATCCGATTTTTCTGAAATTTAAGACAGTGAGTTGTGTAAGGCCCCTCGACATCCTTCGTCAATTTGGTCTAGATCGGTTTAGATTTGGATATAGCTGCCATATAGACCGATCCTCCTATTTAGGGTCTAAGGCCCATAAAAGGTGCATTTACCTCAACCTCTTGACATAGTTCTGCATTATGGCACAGATCGGTCAAGATTTGGATATAGCTGCCATATAGACCGATCTCTCGGTTTTAAGTTTTGGGGCCAGAAAAAGCGCGTTTATTGTCCGATGTCGCCACAATTTGGGACAGTGAGTTGTGTTGGGCCCTTCGACATCCTTTTTCAATTTCACTCAGGTCGATCAAGATTTGGATATAGCTGCAATATAGACCGATTTCTCGATTTAAAGTCTTGGCCCCAAAAAAGACGCATTTATACTCCGATTTAACTGAAATTTGACACATTGACTTATGTTAGGCTTTTCGACATCCATATTGTATAGGGTTCAGATCGGTTTATTTTTAGATATAGCTAAAAGGACCAACATTTTGTTATACATAATTGAACAATGACTTGTATTTATTAGAATTTGGTCCAAATCGGATCATATTTCGATATAACTGCTATGAGACATAAGACATGCAATTTTCGCTGGATTTTGATGAAAGGTGGTTTACATATGTACCCGAGGTGGTGGGTATCCAAAGTTCGGCCCGGCCGAACTTAACGCCTTTTTACTTGTTTAACCTAACCTAACGTTCGTTAGAGTCCGGATTGCAATGAAATTTCTTCAAAAGATAACATATTTGAGATTGTTTTAAACAAAAAAAAAAATATAATTTTTTTTTTTTATATTACTCTTACGTTTGCCGCTAGAACATTTAACCTCGAAAAGTGGTCATCTTGCGCTTTTAGAATGAAAAAGCTTTCTTGAGTACTTGGTTTTTGTGAATATTTGAAAAAATATGTTCTCCTAGAAAATTATAGTTTTTAATAGAAAACAAGTAAAAGCACGCTAAGTTCGGCCGGGCCGAATCTTATATACCCCTCCACAATGGATCGCATTTGTCGAGCTCTTTTCCTAGTATCTCTTTTTAGGCAAACAGAGGTTAAAAAAAGGAATCGCCATATTGTTTGAATTATATCAAGTTATGTTTCATTTCGGGCCGTAATTGAATTGAATATTGGAGACCATAATAGAAGTCATTATGTAAAATTTCAGCAATATTTAGTAAGAATTACGCCATTTAGGGGCTGAAGAAGTAAAATTGGGAAATCGGTATATAGGGGAGCTGTATTAGGCTATAAACCGATTCAGACCATATTCGACACGTATGTTGAAGGTCATGGGAGAAGCCGTTGTACAAAATTTCAGCCAATTGGATAATAATTGCGCCCTTTAGAGGCTGAAGAAATCAAGATCCAAGATCGGTTTAGATGGCAGTTATAACTGGTTATGGACCGATTTAAACCATACTTAGCACAGTTGTTGAAAGTCATAACAAAATACTTCATGCAAAATTTCAGCTAAGTCGGATAGAAATTGCTCCCTGTAGAGGCTCAAGAAGTCAAGACCCCAGATCGGTTTAAATGGCAACTATACCAGGTTATTGGCCGATTTGAACCGTACTTAGCACAGCTGTTGGAAGTCAAAACAAAACATAACAAGTCATGCAAAATTTCAGCCAAATCGGACAAAAACTGCGCCTTCCAGTTGCACAAGAAGTCAAGATCCAAAATCGGTTTATATGGCAGCTATATTAAAACATGGACGGCTATGGCCCATTTACAATCCCAACCGACCTACACTAATAAGAAGTATTTGTGCAAAATTTTAAGCGGCTAGCTTTATTCTTTCGAAAGTTAGCGTGCTTTCGACAGACAGACGGACGGACAGATGGACGGACAGACGGACGGACGGCTAGATCGACTTAAAATGACATGACGATCAAGAATACATATACCTTATGGGGTCTTAGACGAATATTTCGAGGAGTTACAAATAGAAGGACGAAATTAGTATGCCCCCCTCCTCTGGTGGAAGGTATAAAAAAAGTTTACTACTGCAATAACGTAGAAATATTTCCTGTTTTTAATTTTTAGTTTCACTAAACCAAAAATTAGGAACACTTTCAGATTTATGAAGACATGGCGGACATTTTTAGCATATACGGCAATTATTGGATGCAATTTTTACACGACTTCTTTTCCACCAAAAACCGATTTAAAACCAAACCAAAAATTAGGCACACTTTGGGATTTATGAGTATATGAAGGAAACTTTAAGCATATACGGCAATAGTTCCTATCGTAAACGGATTTTAGATCGATTTTATTAAAATTCGAAAGAGAATTTATTTATTTAAGCAGAATGTTAATAAGTCTTCGTAAAAATTGGTCAAAATTATTTTTTTTAATATTTAACAAAATTGTTGCTTAATGTTTTCAGTTTGTTTGCGTGAAATTTCATGGAAATAAAAGTCATTTGTCGAGTTCTTTGCGCAGTATCTCATTTTAAGCAAACAAAGAGTAATGAATAAGAACTATTAGCTATTGGAGCTATATCAAGTTATAGTCTGATTCGGATCATAAATGAATTGAATGCCGAACATTGTAGAAGTCATTGTGTAATATTTAGGTCCATTCTAATGAGAATTGCGAATTGTAGGGGCGCAAGAAGCAAAATCGTTAGATGGGTTCAGGCCATATTGTTGAAGGCCATGGGAGAAGCCGTTGTACAAAATTTGTGATAAATCGGATAATAACTGCTCTCTCTAGAGGCTCAAGAAGTCAAGATCACAGATCGGTTTATATGGTAGCTATATCAGGTTTTGTACCGATTTACGCCATACTCATCACAGTTTTTGAAAGTCATATCAAAATACCTCAAAATTTCTGCCAAATCGGATGAGAATTGCGTCCTCCAGCGGATCAAGAAATCAAGATACAAGATCGGTTTATATGGCACCTATACCAGGCTATGAACCATACTTCGCACAAATATTGGAAGTGATACCAAAACACCACGTGCAAAATTGCAGCCAAATCGTATAAGAATTGCGCCTTCTAAAAGCTCAGTGCTTAAAGTATTTTGAGAGAATAATTCTTCGTAAAATATGTGGACCAGTTTGCGTTAATGGATAATATAGGCGACGTATGAACCACGACTGTATGACGACGATAGCCTAGTTAGACGTATCAAAATGCAACGGCTGCGGTTGCTAGGTCATGTTGTCAGAATGGATGAAAAAGCTTCAGCAAAGAAGTCATTTAAGGGTGGTACACGCAAACCGGGACGACCAAAAGCCCGATGGAAAAAGAAAATTTTATGTTAGGAATTCTGTGCTACTTACAAAATCCTTTATTGTTTTCAATTTCACTCCCCTAACATGCAAACATATTTTTGCGCCAAGGTTTGAGGTCTCTATGGCCATTTTATTAACAAATTCTAATTTTGCAAACATATTTCTCCAGTATGGCACTTTTGGACATTTCCGTCAAGAAATGTGAACAAAATTTATACTCAATACGGGGGGACATTTTTCTACTAGTACATGAGAAAATTAAAACGACATCTTAATTAACTATGATTTTATGATTTTCGGCTCGTTTTGGGTTTTACTCAAATAATCCGGCAATTATTTAATATTTTTCTTTCAACTCTAGCATTTTGTTATAATACATGTTCTGACTTTTTCAAATATATTCATTTTATATGTAAAATATTTTAAAATATGAGCAAAATTGATACCCAATGAAGACACCGCCGTGATTTTCCCATATATTCACGACAAATGCAATTTTTGAACGAATTGAGATATATCCATGAAATTTGAAATGAATAGATGTTAGATGATATGCAAAATATCAGGGCCCTAGAAGGCCTGGGTCCTTTTTGCGGGCCATGTCTTCAAGGCCATCACCTTCAAATTTTTGCTTGCACTGCGAAATGCTTATTTATGGTTCGAATTCCAATAAGAATTTTGGTCATTTGTCGAGTTTGAAAGAATATGATGTGCTTTTTTAAGGCCACTCTCTTAAACTTTTCATTCGCGCTCCATATTGCAATTACCAGGCTACATACGCACTTGAAATTTTCGGGAAACTTTCAGGGCTTAAACATTATATTTAAATGGTGGGTACATATGCTACTCTTAACTACTTTTCATTTGATCTGGCTACATATCCTCATAGGATGTTTTTTATACCCTCCACCATAAGATGGGGGGTATACTAATTTCGTCATTCTGATTGTAACTACTCGAAATATTCGTCTGAGACCCCATAAAGTATATATATTCTTGATCGTCGTGAAATTTTATGTCGATCTAGCCATGTCCGTCCGTCTGTCCGTCCGTCCGTCTGTCTGTCGAAAGCACGCTAACTTCCGAAGGAGTAAACCTAGCCGCTTGAAATTTTGCACAAATACTTCTTATTAGTGTAGGTCGGTTGGTATTGTAAATGGGCCATATCGGTCCATGTTTTGATATAGCTGCCATATAAACCGATCTTGGGTCTTGACTTCTTGAGCCTCTAGAGTGCGCAATTCTTATCCGATTGGAATGAAATTTTGCACGACGTGTTTTGTTATGATATCCAACAACTGCGCCAAGTATAGTTCAAATCGGTCCATAACCTGATATAGCTGCTATATAAACCGATCTTGGGTCTTGACTTCTTGAGCCTCTAGCGTGCGCAATTCTTATCCGATCAGAATGAAATTTTGCACGACGTGTTTTGTTATGACATCCAACAACTGTGCTAAGTATGGTTCAAATCGGTCCATAACCTGATATAGCTGCCATATAAACCGATCTTGGGTCTTGACTTCTTGAGCCTCTACAGTGCGCAATTCTTATCCGATTGGGATGAAATTTTGCACGACGTGTTTTGTTATGATATCCAACAACTGTGCCAAGTATGGTTCAAATCGGTCCATAACCTGATATAGCTGCCATATAAACCGATCTTGGGTCTTGACTTCTTGAGCCTCTAGAGGGCGCAATTCTTATGCGAATGGAATGGAATTTCGCACGACGTGTTTTGTTATAATACCCAACAACTGTGCCAAGTATGGTTCAAATCGGTCCATAACCTGATATAGCTGCCATATAAACCGATCTTGGGTCTTGACTTCTTGAGCCTCTAGAGGGCACAATTCTTATCCGATTTGAATGAATTTTTGCACGAAGTATTTCGTTATGATATCCAACAACTGTGCCAAGTATGGTTCAAATCGGTCCATAACCTGATATAGCTGTCATATAAACAGATCTGGGGATTTAACTTCTTGAGCTTTTAGAGGGCGCAATTCCTATCCGATTTGGCTGAAATTTTGCATGACGTATTTTATTTTTACTTTCAACAACTGTGTAAAATAAGGTTCAAATCGGTTCATAACCTGATATAGCTGCTATATAAACCGATCTGGGGTCTTGACTTCTTGACCCCTAGAGGTCGCCATTATTATCCGATATGCCAGAACTTTTGTACGACGGATCCTCTCATGACCATCAACAAACGTGTTTATTATGTTCTGAATCGGTCTATAGCCCGATACAGATCCCATATAAATCGTTCTCTCTATTTTACTTCGTGAGCCCCAATGGGCGCAATTCTTATACGAATTGGCTGAAATTTTACACAGGTCTCCAACATATAATTTAATTGTGGTCCGAACCGGACCATATCTTGATATCGTTTTAATAGCAGAGCAACTCTTTTCTTATATCCCTTTTTGCCTAAGAAGAGATGCCGGGAAAAGAACTCGACAAATGCGATCCATGGTGGAGGGTATATAAGATTCGGCCCGGCCGAACTTAGCACGCTTTTACTTGTTTTAAGTAATACTGATACTTGGCCCAATATGTTTATATCCTCACTTTTACATGTCTTTAATTTAAGACCAATATTATTATGATCGGGTTATAGGTTAGGTTAGGTTGAGAAGAGGGTGCGGATATTAATTCACCCCTAGTCACTATGCACATATACCTAAGTTAGTAATCGTCATGTTGTGAGCTCTAAACAATAATAAAAAGTAACCTCGAAAAGAAAATCCAAAACAGGAATTCCGTGATGCTTACAAATTGTTTTCCATACCATGCCCCTTAGTTAATTCATGTCCCACCTAAGAGCCGGTGTCTGTTAGCCGCAAAAGCAGGGCAATGACATTGGAAATGCTCCAATGCCAGGGTTTCCACAATATGTTCCATGGTTTTGAGTAAAACGGACGTAAGGCTTATAGATGTGTAGACCTTTGGTCTCACATAACTTGCCTTGCCGTGCTTTGGTATAAATTTTTCCCTTGCTTTCAGCCAGGCTTCCGGGGTATACATGTTAACATCAAAGATGTTTGCTGGGATGTCAGCCAAACAAAAAATTCTTTATATTGGATTTCGATACCAAAAAATTGCTGATTCTATTGATTAATTCATTGACCGCTGTCAGTCAACATTGTCCGCCTGCAACAACAAACAGTGAACCATCATGATTTGTAAGCAACAATATGAAATGGTAATGGTAATGAAATGTAAGCATTTCTACAGCTAACGCAAGGGTCAACAATCCGTATCCACCAGTACCGCAGATCAACAGCAAACACAGCAAAGCGGGTAACCTGACACCTCATGACGACAACAATAACAAAATCGTCAATCAGCAAGAAACCAATAGCAGCACCAGCAACAGCACCAACCAACAGCAGCAGCGCCAACAGCAGCACCAACCAACTTCAACCTAAGTTTAAGATTTTTGATTCAGTTCTGTAAAAGCACTCAAATTAATAAAAACAGAAATGTAGTAACTGTTAACTGGCGCCCAACAATCCATCAACGCACCCGGAGGCTGTGACCAAGGATAATAAAAACAGAAATGTAGTAACTGTTAACTGGCGCCCAACAATCCATCAACGCACCCGGAGGCTGTGACCAAGGACCAAAAAAACACCCTAGAAGACCACAGAGGCTGTAGCTACAACTACCGGCTCAACACACGTCAACAAGTAAGCGGACGATTCTCCAAGTAGATTTAACGAAAGGACAACGAAATCGCCTCCATGGACGTATGGAAAATCTTTATAGGGATACATTTGTAAGTAGGCAGTGAACAAAAAAAAGTTGTGAATCGTAGATTTAATAATTAAGAAGAATTTAAATACAAAAGTGAAAAAAATGTGAAAACTCTGGTAGAGAAAAAAATTTTGGTGAATAATTAAAGAATTTAAAAATTGTAACTTCAGGAAATAGAAAAATCAATAGAATTAAGAAAAGTTGGAAAAAGTTAGATTTAATAATTAAGAAGAATTTAAGTACAAAAGTGAAAAAAATGTGAAAACTCTGGTAGAGAAAAAAATTTTGGTGAATAATTAAAGAATTTAAAAATTGTAACTTCAGGAAATAGAAAAATCAATAGAATTAAGAAAAGTTGGAAAAAGTTAGATTTAATAATTAAGAAGAATTTAAGTACGAAAGTGAAAAAAATGTGAAAACTCTGGTAGAGAAAAAAATTTTGGTGAATAATTAAAGAATTTAAAAATTGTAACTTCAGGAAATAGAAAAATCAATAGAATTAAGAAAAGTTGGAAATGGATCGCCGGAAATCCAGATCACGACGATTTCGAGATAATAGAGCAAAAAATTAACAATGTTTTGTCAAGCAATAATAGGCAGGTTGTAATAAATAATCTGTCTCTAAAAAAAATAGATGAACTCACAGAAAATACCAACAAAATTATAAAAATTGTAAAAACCAATGAAAATTTTATAACCATGCTCAAAATGAAAATTGACCTTTTAAAGGAAGAAATTGTTAATGTAAATTATGCCATTCACTGGGCAAAGTCCGGCATAATAAATTCATTTGTATTGTCGAACACTGAAGTGAATATTGCAAAAGAGCTTTTCGAGAAAGATTCAATTCCCTTTGTAAACATAGAAGAAATATTCGAATTCTCTGAAGTAAAAATTGCATCAAATGAAAAATCACTTATTTATATTGTCAATGTACCGACTACGAATTTAGATTCCTGCAGTAAACTCTTGATTAAACCCACTAAGAGTGGGGATCTTATTAATAAAATTGATTATAATGAAATACTAGTTTGTAAAAATGAATCCTATGGGATCCTTAAACCATGTAAATCTTTCAATAATCTGACTGTTTGTAATTTAAATAATGTCAAAAGAATAGAAAAAGAAAATTGTTTGTTAAATCTTTTAAAAAGCGTAGAAGCAAACTGTACTTTATTGAGACATAGCACCACCCCTACAGTAGAGGAAGTCTTGCCTGGGATGATTCTACTAAATCAATTCGATGGTACCATTCTCATCAACGACGAGCAGTACAATCTTACGGGAACCTTCATAATCAAGTTTCAAAACGCTTCCATAACAATTGACAACGAGACATACAACTATTTCCAAACAACGTATGCCGAACCATTACCTGCAATCCTACAACCTAGATCTCCTGGATCAAAAATAGAAGAAGTAACCACTTTGGAATTTGTAAAAAGGATCCATCTAAACAATACAAAAGCGATAGAACTGTTGAACATTAAAAACAAATGGAGTGCGGCCGTGCATTTACTCACAATAGCTGCAGCTCTCATTCTGGTATTGTTCTTGATAAGAAGAAAGCAGCGCCCATTGATTGAAACCGTTAATCTAGCACCTCCCAATCAACTATCAGTTCCGACATCGAATTCAACAAACTTTCCAAGAGACGTACCAAGATTATCTCAGATACCTTACTTCTAACGGTATTACGATCGAGGACGCTCGTAACTAAGAGGGGAGGTGTTAACATCAAAGATGTTTGCTGGGATGTCAGCCAAACAAAAAATTCTTTATATTGGATTTCGATACCAAAAAATTGCTGATTCTATTGATTAATTCATTGACCGCTGTCAGTCAACATTGTCCGCCTGCAACAACAAACAGTGAACCATCATGATTTGTAAGCAACAATATGAAATGGTAATGGTAATGAAATGTAAGCATTTCTACAGCTAACGCAAGGGTCAACAATCCGTATCCACCAGTACCGCAGATCAACAGCAAACACAGCAAAGCGGGTAACCTGACACCTCATGACGACAACAATAACAAAATCGTCAATCAGCAAGAAACCAATAGCAGCACCAGCAACAGCACCAACCAACAGCAGCAGCGCCAACAGCAGCACCAACCAACTTCAACCTAAGTTTAAGATTTTTGATTCAGTTCTGTAAAAGCACTCAAATTAATAAAAACAGAAATGTAGTAACTGTTAACTTACACAAGTCCTTGGCATGCTGTGGAAATAGTAGCCGTATGGAGCGCCAGATCTAATCTTCTAATTTTAATCAGGCCTTTGATTTTTTTCGGCATTGTTAGCTAATGCATGCACCTGCATTAGCTAACAGCGGTGACCGGTCATAACGCCCAATTGAAAAAGTTTAACTTGATGGCCCTCGCTGTTTAATTGATGCAACGTTTTCTGTCGTTCCTGAATGTGGTTACAAGCATATTGTCTTAGTTTGTAATAAATTTACTTTTTACTGGTTTTCACCTTCACATTCATTCATACGCTAAACAAATGCCAAAAGAACAAATGTATATTTCATTTGTTTAATTAATAATTATTACAATCTATAGTTAAGTTATTTGTGTCAGAGTCCAATAAAATAGAATACTTGGTTACCGAATTTTGCACTTTCCACTCATAAAAAATTTTTACTTTACATGCAGATTTTCTAGCATGTAATTGCCCTTCACTGGAATATACAATAACTTGCTATTTCTACGTCTACCGCTTATGATTTTAAATTCCTTAATCACTTGTTCTTAGCTTCAGGTTTGACTTTAAACTGACAGTAATGTGCAAAAGTATTAATCCAATGACTTTTATTGGACTCAATTCAACGGTATTTCTAGTAATAATTTTCGTTATAGCTCGATAAAAACTCAATTTTTGGCCCATTGAAATAACCCTCAAAAAAACATTAAATAATCCCCGAATTGTTTTTCTGGAGTTTATTTCATTTCCTTTTCAGGTAATTATTTCATTATGAATTAATATCCAAACAATATGGATTAAATAACACAATATGGGTGTTATTTAATTTATTTTACTTTGGAGGTTATTTCGTAGTGCTAGGGTGTTAAGAGATAGCGTCATTAACGCTATCAACATGTTCGCAGAAAAGCTGCTAGGAGGCTCATTTTGACACTCCAGTAATCTTATTGTATTCCTTGAGCCGTGTGGAATACACTTCCCAATAAACTTCCGCTTTCGGAGCGTTTTCATACCAGACCTCACTGATTATTGGGGTGTTCGTTTGACCTATGGAGTATGCCCCATACCGCAACATACATTGTCAGAACCGGCTGATTTGCCGTTTTTGTGTGAGACCAGAACGGCCTCTTCACAGGTGGATGAGGCTTTAGATATATACCAGCGTGGGTTTCGACGAACAGGGGGACTAAAAGGGTAGGAGCTTACGTCCTCGCTTGATGGTCCCTCGGACCATAAACCTGACCACGCATGTTTCCAATATTTACTGCATTTTTGGATTGCTCTGCCAGCATATTAAAATATATTCGTCCACCTCTGCGAACTGGCGTTTGACCAGCGAAACGGAGCCACGATATTCAGTCCTGGCCGCGGTTTTTATTTCACTTGATCTTGCCCGTTGCAGAGCATTGCGTAGACTATTCCGGTGTTTTATTTCCTCTATAGTTTCGTTGCTTAACCATGGTATTTGGGAGTGTCTAGCAGTGCCTATGATGGAGATTGTCACCGTACAGGCTGCTGTTCTGTGGGCCCATGTCTGAGTGACATTTTTTAGCTTCTCAGTTAATGCTGTCTTGTATTCGTAAGAGGTTTCGAGGTTTTTTTAGGTGAAAGAGGTTGAACTTTGTGCTTTTGTTTGAATCCTGTTCACGACGGCTGGGAGTACACGTAGAGTGGCCACTAAGAGCATGTGGTCACTATCGATGTCGACTCCCCGTCTTGTTTTTACATCCATCAGCGAACCCAGAAACAGTTTGCTGATGATTCCCATGTATATTTGTGTTTATATTTATGGGGGAATTTTGTGCCTCAAATAAAGAGCCGGTTCCTAGCGCAGAAATCAACCAATCTATAGCCATTGTCATTCTTTGTTTGGACAAGCCCTTGCATTCCCATGATTGATTGTCATAGAAATCTTTATAACAAGCTTAATGATGTTGAGTCGAGTTGGGAATAGAATTGATCCTTTGTTTCGCCGTCATTAAGTTCGATTGGCGCATGGCATTGTACGATGGATATTTCGAGGAATTTTGAAATAAATCTTGCCTTCATGATGCGTTCAGATATGTCATTGTACAATAGAAGAGCTCGCTCTGCTTTCGGCGACAATAGAAGACCGACCCCATTTATTCAGTGCATTTCATTGCCTGAAAAAATTATGTGGCAGCTATCTTGAAGATCCATTGTTCCGGATTTCGCACAATGTACTTCACTTGTTGTTAGTGGGTAAGGTTAGGTAAGCTTTAAGTGACAGTCTACAGAACAGAAGAAGGATGATGTCTTCTAGTTCCTACCGTTGAACCATTCAGATCGCTTTAAAAAGCCCAGTAACTTGCGAATGTTCACATCCGCTAAATCAGACAGGGTCTCAAAGAAATGAGAACCTAAACTGGAACTCCTTCTAAGTGCTCGTGCGGGACAGACACACAGAAGGTGTTCTATAGTCTCTTCTTCCTCGATGTCCCTACAGCTTCTGCAAAAGTCGTTGCTGGCAACCTTCAGTCTGTCAGCATGTTTTCCGATTAGACAGTGACAACGACTGAGACGTCTGTTATAGCCAACGACAGCAAAGCAGTAGAACTCTTTAAGTCTAGATGAGGCCACATAGTTTTGGAATGCTCAAAACCCCCTCTTTGAGACCATCATACGTTGCCCTTCGGGCCTGGTCCTGAAAACTTTGCTAACATGTCGCTAGATAAATACCCACAGATTCTAGTGTTCCTGGAGTGTGTAAGGTAGTTCCTTGTCTCGCAAGCTCGTCTGCTTTAGAATTCCCTGGGATATCTCTGTGGCCCGGCTCCCAGAACAGGTGAATTTTGAACTGTTCAACCATCTCGTTGAGAGATCTGCGACAGTCGAGGGTGGTTTTCGTGTTCAGAAATACGTTCTCCAGGGATTTAATGGCTGCCTGGCTGTCTGAGAAGATATTTATGCCAATAGTCGTAATGACATTATATCTTAGCCATTCCACCACTTCCTTAATTGCAAAGATCTCTGCTTGATACACACTGCAGTGGTCGGGTAACCTCTTCGATATGACCAGTTCTAGATCTTTAGAGTACACCCAAAGCCCACCTGGTCGTTTAGTTTGGAACCATCCGTATAGAAGTGTATGTAACTTCTGTTACCCACTAACGATTGAAACTACGAGTTTCAATCGTTAGTGGGTTAAGTATGATCTACATTTTTGTCAATTATAGGGTACATCCACAAACAACGACCCATTAGCTAAGTTCACAATTTTTTTCTCTCAAAAAAGTTTTGAAATACCCATTTTAAAAGTTTATTTACGTACAAGAACCGTTTGCCTTCATGTGGCATTTTGGTAGCACAACACAGAGGGTGGTGGTAAAAAGTTACCGCCCTTCTGTCACGCAGTGGGAGACGGAGGTTTTGTGATGAGCCAAAATTGCTCTAAATTTGGCGAAAATTTATGTAAATTGCTGTCTTTTTGCATATTTAAATAGCGAATACACGAGCACTTTGCCCAAAAAGTTCGGATGTTGTTACGTCCTTTTTTACCGTTTGCGTTCTTTGCAGCAATTTTTGGTAAATGTATTCCCTTTTTGCATTTTTGTTTGCTAATTTGCCAGTAATGGTAGCGAATATTTTAGACAAGAGCTAAGTGTACGGGAAAAGATTTAAACAATTTTTTAAATTGTTTGTCTAAATCATGCCATCAAAACAATAAAGAAAAAAAACAGAAAAAAACCACACGCATAAATAAAAAAAAACTTTAAAGTTATATTAATAACAAAACAGTTAAAGGATTTTTAATCCTTTTGACCCTGAAATTGTCAAAACTATCAATTATTTTATCTATATTAATATTCAAATAAAAAATTATATATAATTCTATATAAATGTATATGGAAAATGCGGACCATTTCATCGATATTTGGCTATAAAATGATCAATGATATTGATATTGTAAACTTTCAGTTCAATTAGAAACAAAACAAAAAGCGGCTCAGCCAATGTATAATCCATAATGCCTGGAACATTGGGCACTGAATCAAGCATAACTCCGTGTCCGTAAAACCTCACAACAGTGGTCGCAGCATTTTATCGAGCCACAATGTCCAAAGCCATTAGGTGTAGCATTAAATCCAGTGCATCCGATTGTGACGTCCTCAGTGCACCTGTGATGCACAAACAAACCATCCTTCGGACCCAGCTGAATATTAAACAGTAGAAGGACTTTCCATCAACCAGACCACGACACCATATAGCATTATGGGTCTGACAACTGCAGTATACACAATGTGGCTCATCTGTTAGTGTTTAAGGCAAGAGTTGCCTTTCTTGCCCTTTCCGAAATGTTGGATTTGAAAGTAAAATTTCCTGTCCAGCAAAATAACCAGATATTTTGCGCTTTCGGTACATGTAACATTCTCTCCTCCCATGGAGTCAGGTGCCAATGTGGGTAGTTTATATCTGCTGCTGAAAAGAACAAATTCTCTCTTAGAAGGACTTACGACTAGACCACTTCTGGTAGCCCATTTCGCCGTCGCTGTCAATGTTAAGAGATGCCACCATTGCATACTCCTTGATAGCGAGAGAACCTTCTACGAAGGCGACTAGGTCGTGAAGGGCTGATTCAGCGGACTTGCCTTTACTATATGCATGATGTAGACGAGACAGGCGATCTAAAGGGATCTTTGCACTAAGATATTTTTCTATCAACCTCTCTAGAGTATTCAGCATAAAGGATGAGAGACTAACAGAACGGAGCTGCAGGATTCCACCCAGGATTTTCTCTGAGCCATATTCAATTCGACCTTGAATTTTCTGCTGCCCCTCCTTAGACCAGTTCAGGGCTCTACCATGGCAGTCACTGTTGGCCCCTTGGCTTGGCACTAGAACATGCTGACGCAAGCGAGTCATTCAGGGCCTTCGTGATCCGCTTGACCATTATGTCTATGTCCTCCGTAGTTTCCATTTCCTTTTCTGACCTAGAATGATAGTCGTGCAGAATGTGTAACGAAATGTAACAGAATCCGCCATTCCCCTGTTTAGCTACGGCACCACTTCTGCGTTATTTTCTCCAAAGCTGAAACTAATATAACGATGATCAGAGAAGCTGTGGTCATTCAACACTTCCCAGTCGCATATTCTTGCGCTTATATTTTCCTGTACAAAGGTAACATTTAGTACTTCCTGCCTGTTCCTGGTAATAAAGGTCGATTTATTCCCTTTGTAATAAAGGGAATAAAATAAACGCCAGATTGCAACTTATATATTCGATAAACTTAAGGCTTGAAGGCGGCATCTCTGAATCGGGAAGCCAGCCAGTAATAAGAATTTTTAGTTTTATGGCTGGCTACTACTTAATCTTCAGTGCTTAGCGACGGAAGAAGTAAAACATTTTCCCTTTTTCCAAACTCTTTAGTAGTTTTAGTCCAGAATACCTGGAGTTCACGAATCAGTCCTCAGGGTACCCAGGGTTAAGATAAGAATAACGTCAAATCCTCTTGCCATCAAAAGTAGCTCTCATGCCGCCGGAGTGGCCTTACATTGGAGGAGATTTATCTGCAGAAACTGGACCAAAATCAGGATTTAAAATTTCCACCACTGTTGCGTTTTCCTCATCTTCTGAGTCCGCCAGGAGTTCATCCTCGCAAGATTATTTCGTTCTTATCATGATGAGTTTCATTGCGCATACAGGGGCAATTGAGAAAGTATTGGAACCACTCTTCCTCAGGACACCGGACATTTGTGGTATGGACGACTCCTTCATAGTTGCTTCAATAGCCGCTGTTGTCAAAGTACCTATTAAGTTCCGGGCATCTGAGCTGGCGCACACCCTCAGCCAAATCCAACCGGACTACCCACCCACACAGGGCTTGTGGGTCCCGTTCGATGCCTTCCTCTCCTGTTTCGATCGTGGCAGGGGAAGTTTCAGTCCATGCAATCCGCCTGATTTTCGAGTTGTGGTCGATATCTCCTCAGACAGGTGTTCGGCAACAACTGCAGAATCGTCTCCTAATTTCCCAGCTTCAACTTGTTGAGCCCTTAGGATACAACTCCTTCAGACTTGCTGAGGTCTGCAAGCCAGCCATAGTTTGTACGAATACTTGATGTCGCTGGTCACTATCAGCCTCATTCAATCTATCAATCTTCCAGTCGGTGGTTGAAAGATTGAGTTTACAGTCCCTTGGTCTCTCAAGTATGGATACAGGATCTCAGGAAATGCTTGGTATCCAAGCGTGTGCCATTGGTCAAGAAAGAATATCCTTCTTCTTGACTAAATCCAACGATATATTACAATTGAGGGTTGATCCCCGGAAGCAAGTAGTGCGTATCGGCCCCAATACCACTCTACATCGTCATCAGTTGAAGGAGGCGGAGGCAATTCCGCAAGGACACCGGAGTTACAGATGACTCCAATTGTTCCTGAGTATGCAGCCGTGTTCCTCTCTCTTGTCGGCAACTAACATCAACAAGCTGAACTAGACGACATAAGCAAAGGTTCTTGGACCCATATTGCTATTGTTCGCCTTAGTTCATTTCGGATCGCAGCCTTCTGGTTGACTGCAGTGCAGTTTCCGAATATAGACGTGTAGCCTTTATGGTAGCCCGTACAGGGAATTTCAGATCACAATTATGATCTTTTCGCACCAAACCTCTCAATAAATCAGAGATCGATGCGCCTTTTATTGTTCCAACCTCTTAAAGAGCGCATTGGTTTACTAGAAAAGGCCGACAGCCTAGGCAAATTATAGGCATGCGAAGATAGAATAGATTCAGACTTGTCCTCAAGACTCGAATCGGGTGTCTTCGTTTAAAAGCCCCTGGTGACCAGTCGACTGTCATCTAGGGGAGTCTGGACAGTCACACCACCAAGCAGGTCTCAGTAGCAGGTCTTTGGAGTCCATTGTTAGCTTTCTTTAGATCTGCAGCTCCACTGCAATCAGACTCACTTCATCAATCGCCTAATGGATAACACTATTGTAGCAGCCCTTGAGTGACTTATATTCTTTCCGAAAATAACATCCTATTACGAGTTACGAAAAATTTTTGCGGAGCGAAATAGCAAAGCTTCCGCTCTTCTCAACAGTTCAAAAAAGATCCAAATTACGGGACATACGGGACATGGGAGGTCCGAGGGTATTTCCAGTTTTTTATGAAAACATTGCATAGATTGAATTACATATAGCATCTGTTTAAGTTGGCATAAAGTAGTAAAGTTTGACTTAAAATGCATCTACAACATGATCTCTTCACGAAACAAAATAAAAACAAGTAAAAGCGTGCTAAGTTCGGCCAGGCAGAATCTTATATACCCTCCACCATGGATCGTATTTGTCGAGTTCTTTTCCCGGCATATCTTCTTAAGCAAAAAAGGATATAAGAAAAGATTTGCTCTGCTATTAGAGCGATATCAAGATATGGTCCGTTTGGACCACAATTAAATTACATGTTGGAGACCTGTGTAAAATGTCAGCCAATTCGAATAAGAATTTCGCCCTTTGGGGGCTCAAGAAGTAAAATAGAGAGATCGATTTGTATGGGTGCTGTATCAGACTAAACACGCATATTGATAGTCATGAGAAAATGCGTCGTACAAAATTTCAGGCAAATCGGATGATAATTGCGACTTCTAGAGGCTCAAGAAGTCAAGATCCCAGATCGTTTATACGACAGCAATATCAGGTTATGAACCGATTTGAACCTTATTTGACACAGTAGTTTAAAGTAAGTTGAAAGTAAAAATAAAATACATCATACGTCATTCAAGTTTGCTCTTTCATTCTCCCTTACTCCGCTATGACCGGGCATCCAAACGATGCAGATTGTGCCATGCTCACAGAAGGCGTTAATCTCCTTCTTACAGTCCAAGTCTTTTCGCGTCCTGGTTATTATTGCCCTGATGGCCAGTTTACTGCCCGTAAGGACATTCACAATCGAAATAAGTTAAAAAGTGAAGGTATACCATCAAGTCTTTTCAACAGAGGCCAGTCAATGAAAATACTTTTTTGATCACAAAATAGAAAAAATCCACTTTTTTATGACTTCCAAACGGTATAACTTTAAACCGAGTAATCGGATGTGAACACTTAATGCTGCAAAGTCTTTTAAAATTTTGCTTGCAAATCACGAATCAGAATAAAAATCGAACTTTAAATGCCTTCGTAAACCGCAAAATTAAGAAGCAGGCCTCGTCCAAATTTCCGAACAAAAAAATTAAAAATATATAACCAAAATTTATTTCAAATTTTGCACATCATTTTGATGGCACCTCAGTTCTAACCGTTCAAAATTTTAAATAGTTACCTCAACCCATAGACGCCCCGGTTGCAGAGTTGGAAGCGTGTTCGGATTGGCACAGCGGGCGTAATGGGTTCGATTACCACCAGGTCCTTGTTCTGTCGCTACTTTGGTATCCCATTGGACTTAAAATTATCTAAGTGGGTCTGTAAACGACTGCCACTCTTACCTTACCCTAACATACCTCAACTCGTTCTCAAGAATTTTTACTATTTTTTTCGATTATATCTGTGTGACGTCCAATGTTGGATGTGGTACATTTTAACATATCCAGGTACTTGTTTGGTTTTTTTATCTATATTTTATCTGTAAAATGCGGAAAAAATTATTAAGATTTATCTATTAGTCTTTTTTGTTCTTACAGTTTTTTTCAATTTGGGTGTTCGTTTTCAAAAAAAATAATAAATATGCCGCATGTCTACGAATTTTCAAAGTGCATATATATTCAAAACTGTCCCCATAGATTATTTTAATTTTTAGATTTTTCTCATCTGTTAACATTGAAAAACAGAATCTCTACTAATGACCTAAGTGTAAGACCTTTTATTCGATGTAAGTTTAAGAGTATCGCGAACCCCGAATTCTTGACCACCTGCCATGCGTTACCCTTTGAGCCTTATCTCAAACAATTAATCTAAAAGTCGCTAGATCCATACCCACATATTTAGAATTTTGCTCTGAAAAACGTCGTATCACTGTATACGGAACATAAATAGGACAAATCGAGCCGTGTTTAAATATTCCTTGACTACCTGTAGGCCAGATTTCTTTTATACTGTAAACAAACCAGCAAGTGGGCTTCCATTATGACCTCTAATTGTAATTTTCTTGTGGCTATCCATAAGCAAAAAACTTTCATAGATATTACCAATGCGTTTCTTATTAACGAGCGTACGCTGTTGCTCAGTAATAGGATTTTTACACAAACTGTACTAAAATTTAAGATCACGCCTTGTGAATGGTTTTTTGTATAAATATGTTTATTGTAAATGTAAATTCCAATTTAGTTATTGTTTTGATACATTCGCTGATGCCAATGTTAACGGACATCCCACAGTTATGTTTCCAGCAATATAATTTCTATACGGAGTACGAAAAGTCCTATGTATTTCGAAGCCATCGAACGTTTAAATGTCCTATGCTAATTGTAATTTTAATGGTTATCGATCCTTTCTTGGAAAGCATATGCTTTTCTCTGTATTTTAAAATAATCCATGTTGATGGCTGTATCTTATATTTTATTATCATATCAATGACATATTTACAGAAATACAAAATTAACATATCCCATTACTATTCAGAGTATTATATCGCAACTATCTGCACCCGAAGACAACAGATACAGAACTGTTAGGTTATTTCATTCAATGATGATTATCCAAAATACATTAAATATAAAAAATATTGTATGTAGCATTTAAAATTTGTGTGAGCTGGCCTCACTTATGCGCAACTTATAGTTTTTTAAATACTATACGTTACTATGTTCATACATAAATTACCTGTACTCTATAGCACTGTGCATATATCCTAATTCCAAAGATAGAACCAGCCCCTCACAATAAAATGTATTGTACATCCATGGACAATTCAAATGTTTTTCAGTATTTAAAAACGTTACATGTATGGTATTTTACTATGTCGATTACCCTCAATAATGTGGTTAAGAAATGAACAACTAAAACGAGATACATATGGACAAGTGATATAAAAATAAACATTTAAAATTGGATTTTGAAGTATTTTTATAGCAATTCGTTAATTTTTATGATATGTCTGTGAAACGAGTTGATATTTTTTTACTTTTCCCTTGCAAACGTAGAGGGATGAGAAAAGACTCTTTCATGTTGGCATGATACTAATTATCCAACCATCTCTCTATTTGATCAAATTAAGTTAACTCCTTAAAAGTGGATATATCCTAAGGATGGGGTTTCTGTCAATAGAGAGGTCAGTTCGAAAAAAGGTTATGTAAAAAAGTATTTTTTGGCTTAGTTTATTTTCAGCCGATTTCGATATTAAACACCGTCGTTTGGCTATAACTTAAGCCTTCGGTTAAAGAAAAATTAGCTTAAATTCAACATTAGTAACAATATACAAAACAAAGTCGGCATTTTCCTCAAACAGGGAAATGGATATAATTTATGATTTGGTTACAACTTAAAATGTGTTAAGATCGGCCATACCGAACCCACCTCCATAGATTTACTAAAAATGTACCCAAGCGAAATTAGTTGAAAGGCACATGTGTTCTTTACGTATTCAAGCTTCTTGGGACAGTAGGATACTAATCAGAAGATCGGCTTATATAGGAAATATATTAGGTTATAGAACAATTTACAACATACTTACAGCGGATGTTAGAAGTCATAACTGAATACCAAAAATTCTAAAACGTCAGCCAAATCGGACAAAAATTGCGCCTTTCAGGGATATCGATTTATATGGGAGCTATATCTAACCTGAAATAGACCGATTTGTACTTAATAACATTTTTTAGAAACTCGAAACAGAACACTACGTGCAAGTATTCATCCAAATCCTATATCAATTATCGTTTCCAGGTCTAGATCAATTTAAAATGACAAAACGATCATGAATATACAGTGTTGTGCAAAATAAAAGCAACGCTTGTAGCAACTGAAATGAACTTATTATTGTTGAACGTGTGCTTAACACAGATCAATGAACATTACTAGATGACGTTAGCACTAATGGAAAATTTTCACGCTTTGTAGCTATTGACCTTTATATATAAAACTAAGTGCAAATGGTCCAAAAATGAATGTGCAAAACAAAAGCAATGCGTTATACATTTAAAATAGCTGAAGCAAAATTTAAGGATTTTGATAGCATTTCATAAAAGTTTCCTTGGAAAATTAATTTTCGACAATTAAAGAGGTTTTAGTGCAATACCATGCTACGAAATTGGTATATCGCTTGACTAACAGTTTAACAATTTAAGTGCCTTTATCTGAATCCCATATGATCTTTATTGGTTTACGAATTTAAGTTTGGATGTAAGGTATACTCCATTCTTAAAATAATTTTTTTCAGCCCGATGTTCTCATGATATCTGATTTAGGGGTGTTTTTGGGGGTGAGGTGATCCCCCAGACACTTGGCCCTGAAAAAATATCAGCATCGTGCTCTTCTTTCAAATACCATTTATTTAAACCCCATATTGCCATTGGCTTAAGAGGAGTTTACAGGATGAGGTGTCCCCCAAACACATGGCCCCAAAATAGGTTATCAAATTAATTTTCTAATTTCAAATACCTTCCATTTGAACCACATATTGGCATGGTCAAAAATTTTTACCCCTTGGGGGGTGTTTTGGGGATGGAATGATGCTCTTAATACATGGTCCTACATTTGGATATCAAATTCATATTCTACTCCCAATACCTTCATTGCAGCCCCATATTGCGATGGTCAGTAAAAAATTGCTGTTTGTGGGGAAATTTGGGAAAGGGGTAGACCCCCAGAAAATTGGTCTCGAAAATGGGTATCAATTCTTGCTCTACCCCCCAAATACCTTTCATTTAAGCTCCACATTGTCATGGTCGGTAAATATACCCGATTTAGGGGTGTTTTGGGAATTGGGGTGGTCCCCCAAACACTAAGCCCGAAAAATATATCGGCAACGTTCTCTATTCTCATATATCTATATATCATTTATTTGAACCCCATTTTGCCATTGGTCTCACAATTGGATAACAAATTCGTTTTTTAATCTCATTTAAACTTCTTATTGCAAAAGTCCGCAAATATGTCCGGTTTGGGATATTGACCCTAAAAACTATGAATATTTAGTTCCACTCTCTTTAACACCACAATTGTCTTGGTGAGCAAATATGTCCTATTTGGGGGTTGTTATGGTGGTGGGACGTCCGCTAGACAGTTGGCCCCTAATGTTGATATCAGATACGTGTTCTACTCCCACATACCTTTAATTTGAGCCCCATATTTCCATAGTCGGCAAACATGACCGGCTTGGGGGTGTTTTGGGGTATGGGCGGCCACTCAGTGAGTTTTTTTTTAGTAAAAAAAAAAAAACTATTTGGGTGGTGTTGTGGGGGTGGGGTGGCCCCATAGACAATTTTCCCGAATATTGATATCAAATTCGTGCTTTACTCCCAATAACCTTTCATTTGAGCCCCATATTGCTATGGTCGTAAATTAGTCCTCTTTAGGAGATGTTTTTGCTGAGAGACGGCCCCCAAACACTTGGTCCCATATTTGGATATCAGATTCTAATTCTACATTCAAATACCTTTTATTGAAGCCCCATATTCCCATGGTCAGTAAATAAGTCCTGTTTGGGGGGTGTTTTGGGAAAGGGGTGGACCCCCCGATACGTGGTCCCACATTTGGACAAACCTACATACAAACACAAATTGATTTTTATATATAAGATATTGATCTTTAACCCCGATTTGTTATATGGCTTTTAAAGCTTAAGTTACGTCAAGTAAAATAGTTATAAAATTTTGCATGTGCAAAAAGCATTAATCGAATTTAAAATTATTTTCGTCAATGTGATGCGATGCTTTTGATTTGCCCAACACTGTATATACCTTATGGGGTCACAGATCAATATTTCGAGATGATACAAATATGGTATATACAGTGTTTTTGATTCGTTGCTCAATGGATAATTCTAAACAACATTTATGACAATGCGCATTCATCGTTGAAAGCAATAAAACCTAAAATATTCAATACTCATCTCTCCTCTTACAACACCCTTTGGCACGCACTCCCAACCAGGTTCGCATACAGGTTTTTTTCTGTACTGTTTGTTATACATTTTGTCATTTTGGACCATGTGAGCAGGTGTAATTTAATTATCCTTGTTCTATGTTATCGTCTGTACTTTGGTCGCTCTAGTCGGTGTGGGCAAAAATTATTAAATCACCCCTTAAAAATCATAGTTTTTAAACATCTCCTTCTACCCTCTACACCGGTGGCCAATGTGTTGTCGTTCTGAGCGTTTGACCTCATTCCTTGTTGTTGTATTTATTTTAATGTAGCCAGCCGTTTATGCTCACAAGAAATTTATAAGGCAATTGGGTCTTTACTGAATGCGCGCGCAACACCATTCTCTGAGTTACAGTCGGCCTGCGTAATAGCCGGTCATCATAAAGAATTTAAATGACATATAAAACAACATCATTGTCGTTGTAAAAATTAGTAATTGTGGTTGTATTGAACATTTCTCGCTTTGCTCCATTCAATTTACCTTTGGCACCCGTTGATGTACTGTCCTCTTATAATAATGGGAAAAAGGGTAGTAATTCAGGGTGCATTAATGCAAGTAAAACGATACAAGTTTGGCCTTAATAATCCACAACCATGGTTTCTGCTTAAAATTTTTACACATTAATATATTTTAAAAGTGGATTATTTTGAAGAAGTATCGAGTGTGTGACGTCTGATCTCAAGGGATCTTGAAGTAAATTCGGAATATGGTTCATGTGGAATATATATGTATATTAGAGTGATGCCTTTTTACAACCTCATATCCCAGCATTACTTAGTTTTAATATTAGATAAAATCTTACATAGGGTAAGTGCTCCTAAGTTCGGCATGTACCAGATACTAATTTCGTCATTCTGTTTGTAACACCTCGAAATATGCGTATAGTATATATATTCTTGATCGTCGTGACATTTTGAGTCGAACTAGCCATGTCCGTCCGTCTGTCCGTCCGTCTGTCCGTCCGTCCGTCTGCCTGTCGAAAGCACGCTAAATTTTGAAAGAGTAGAGGTAGCCGCTTGAATTTTTGCCATACAAACCGATCTTGGGCCATGATTTATTGAGCTTTTAGATTGCGCAATTCTCGTCCGAATTGACTGAAATTTCGCACATAGTGTTTCGATATTACTTCCAACAACTGTGCTAAATATAGTTTAAATCGGTCTGTAACCTGATATAGCCAAGTACGATTCAAATCGGTTTATAACCTGATATAGCTGACATATAAACCGATCTGGGATCCTGATTTCTTCCTCTAGAGTTCGCAATAATTATCCGATTTGCCTGAAATTTTGTATAAGAGATCGTCTCATGACCACCAACATACGTGTTTATTATGGTCTGAATCGGTCTATAGACTGATACAGCTCCCGTATAAATCGATCTCTCTATTTTGCTTCTTGAGCCCCCAAAGGGCGCAATTCTTATTCGAATTAGCTGACATTTTGCACAGGTCTCCAACATATAATTTAATTGTGACTCAAACCGGACCATATATTGATATCACTCTAATAGCAGAGCAAATCTTTTCTTATATCCTTTTTTGCCTAAGAAGGGATGCCGGGAAAAGAACTCGAGAAATACGATCCATGGTGGAGAGTATATTAAATTCGGCCCGCCCGAACTTAGCACGCTTTTATTTTATTTGATTTCGCTGAAACTGAAGTATTAAGTAGTTTTAGACCACCCGCTATGCGACCCAGATATGGTAAAGATCGAACTGTATTTAAATATAGCTGACATGTAATCCGATGTGCCGATTAAGGATCTGAAGCTTATAAATGCTTTATTTATTACCAGATTTTGTTGAAATTTGAAATAAAAAATTTAAGTGACGTATACTTATTAGACCACTCAATATCCGTGTCGAATTTGGGTGGGTAAGTTATTCAATTTTCAGCGGATTATGACGAAAGAGATTTTTCATTTATGCCAGAGTTGGTGGGTATCCTAAGTTCGGACCGGCCGAACTCAATGCTTTTTTACTTGTTACATTTGGCCCAGATCGGTTTAGATTTGGATATAGCTGCCATATAGACCGATCCGCAGATTTGGGGTCTTTGGTTCATAAATGCCACTTTTATTATTAAATTTTGCTGAAATTTGGGACAGTGAGTTGTGTTAGGCCCTTCGACATCCTTCTACATTTTGGCCCAGATCGAACCAGATTTGGATATAGCTGTCAAATAGACCGAACCGATTGGCTCATAAATGTCACATTTGTTATCGAATTTTGTTGAAATTTGGGACAGTAATTTGTTTAAGGCCCTTCGACATCCTCCATCGAGACGAGCTCAATGTTCGGAGATTTTTCTTTGCAAATGGTAAAGGAAAGCCAGAGATCACAACACACACCAACCGACTTTTCAACCATATAAGGTTTGATGGTTTCAAAAGCCGTACGATGCATTTGTATCGTATTTATTGCGAAAACGCCTCTATGATACAAATACCACATTAACCACTCACGTCAACCCTGTCTATTAGGTGTACTTTGGTTTTCATGTAATGGCAGATCTTTTTGTCTGCATCAATTACACTACTTCCATGATATATATGTACATGATTCTGTGCATCTGTGTGAAGCTTTATTGATGGCTTCGAACGCTTGACAACGGCTTTCGCTGTTGCTCTGCCGATTTTTTTCATTTTCAAGTTTTTTTTTTGCCTGTTAAATTGTGTATCGTCAAAGAATAAGTAAAAGCATTATTCAGGTTAGAATTTTATATACCCTCCACCATAGATCGCATTTGTCGAGCTCTTTCCACGGTATATTCTCATTAGCATACAATATATCTATATCTTTTTAGCATACAAAGAATACAAGAAAAGAATTGCTATGTAATTGGAACAATATCTAGTTATGGTTCATTTTGGACCCGGTTTAAATGGCAGCTAATTCTTAGCACAGTTGTTTAAAGTCATAACAAAACACCTCATGCGAAATTTCAGCCAAATCGGATAACAATTGGGCCCATTAGTGGCTCAAGAAGTCGAGGCCTCAGATCGGATTATATGGCAGCTATATCAGATTATGAACCAATTTGAACTATTCTTAGCACAGTTGTTAAAAGTCTTAACAAAACACCTCATGCAAAATTTCAGCCAAATCGGATAATAATTGCGTCCTCTAGTGGCTCAAGAAGTCAAGACCCCAGATATGTTTATATGACTGCTATATCAGGTTATGAACCGATTTCAACCGTACTCAGCACAGTTATTGGAAGTCATAATAAACTACCTCATGCAAAATTTCAGCCAAAACGGATAAGAATTGTGCCCTCTAGAGGCACAAGAAATCAAGATCCCAGATCGGTTTATTCGGCAGCTATATCAAAACGTGGACCGTTATAGCCCATTTACAATCCCAACCGACCTGCACTAATTAGAAGTATTTGTGCAAAATTTCAAGAGGCTAGCTTTACTGCTTCGAAAGTTAGCGTGCTTTTGACAGACGGACGGACGGACATGGCTAGTTCGGCTTAAAATGTCATGACGATCAAGAATATATATACTTTATGGGGTCTTAGACGAATATTTCGAGTAGGTTCAAACAGAATAACGAAATCAGTATACCCCCATCCTATGGTGGAGATAAAAATCCCCGATCTTTGAGCTCATCTCGAAAGAGAAACAAAAGAATATTTAATTTATTTTCTTCATTAAATACTATAAATCGACTTTAGGAACCTGTCATGCCGAGCATTGGGAAATTTCACCGCCTGGTAAAAAAAACACTTTTTTCATAAAATTGAAAATTTTAAGAAATTTAAATTTGTATTCCTACATCTTAAACAAAGCAATTTTTCGAATTTTAAAAACCGAATTTCAATCGAATTAAACATTTGTTGCCGGAAGGAGGATGGATAGAAAAAGCAAGATCCTTAAATTACCGACTACTGGTACACTTACCCTATTAGGTGATTCGTAAAACAAATTAAAAAAACTTCGCGCACAAAATGATTTAAAAAAATTTCACAAAAATTTAATTTCAAAGTAGTTTGTGCAAGACATTTCTTTTTGGAATAAATGTTATTTTAGTTTTTAATAGACAAAAGTTCAAAAGTTCATTCATTCTTGCAACAGGATATAATTTTTGATAAAAGAAATCCAAAAGTCATCACCATAATGACCAAGCTCCTAAATTGACTTGCCGGGTAGAAACGGAGTGTAGGCAAGGAATCCTTGTTGAATACTTATTAGGATGATTACTGTTATACAACTTAGTTTCTTTGTATCATATTTTGATGAGTTTTTATTTAAGATTAGAGAAGAACTTAACTATGGGGCGATTAGATGAAAAACTTCATGCAGAAAACAACATTAAAAATTTCACAAAAAAAAAATCATTTCAAAGCGGTTTGTGCGCGATATTTTTCAATATTCAAGTGGAATAATTTTTATTTTAGTCATGTATAGGCAAAAGTTCATCTACTCATGAAACAGCACATAATTTTTGAGAAAAAAAAACTCACTGTCTTGGACTGATGGAACTCTAGTATTGCCATCTGGAAGATCATGTTACACGGATGGATCAAAGCTAGAGAGCAGAGTGTGCCTGAGAGTCTACTTTGAGAACCCAGGGACTGACATCTGGTTTAGACTGCCTGACCATACTACGGTCCGGCTGGCGGAGATCCGGGCGATCGACGAATGCGTGAAGTTGTGTTGTGCTAACGCGAGGACGTCGAGTGTGAACATCTTAGAGGACAGCAAAATGGCCACACGGGCAATAAAAGCAGGGCGGTAAGGTCACGAAAAGTTTTGCATTGTAAGAACGAGATTAACGCCTTCTCTGAGGATGGCACAATCTGCATCGTTTGGGTTCCTGCCGTAACGGAGTAAGGGAAATGAAAGGTCAGACGATTTGGCAGTGAAGGTCGGACAACCGACAATGATCTTGGTTAACCCGAAGCCTTTCGGGTCGACGCAGTCCGAGGGCATTCGACGCTTAAGCCCATGTATCACTGTGGAACAGCGAAAATATCGGTGGGACGGCGATAATCCTATGGAGTGATCCGGATCGTGAAAGGGCGAGGCTATTACTTAAAGGAAGTAAGAAGGAGGTCAGTATAGATATATGTATCATAACGGGACATATTGGACTACGAGCTCACTTATGCAAAACAGTGCTGCAAGTGATAGCATGTGTAGGGCATGTGGGAAAGATGATGAGACGTTGGAGCATTTCTTATGTCCTTGCCCGGCTTTCGCGGCTAAAACACACCAGTTCTTCGGTGGGGACACAATACCAGTCATGAACCAACTTAGGGGAGAGGTGCAGAAAACAATTAAGATTTTTGTAGTAGCACGGAATTTCCAATTAAATTTTTTTTCGAGGTTAGGTTAGGTTGAAAAGAGGGAGCAGATATTCGAGGTTAAATGTTAGTTTTTGAAGCGATTGCTGGCCAGTTATTTTGTACGTCCATAGTGGCATGGGGTGAATCAGCACCCTCTTTTCAGCCTAACCTGACCTAATGTATATACAACCCATCAGGCTCGTTTTTTGAATTTCACTTACAAAATTTTATGTTTTTAAAAGCACAAAGAGTCAATCTCATGTTCTGTTTATTTTTTGGGGGTACATAAAATCATGAACCAGCCTTGTGTGCATATTTGACGGTATAAAAAAACTACTAGGTGCTCGAGCAGTCACATTAAGGTATTTTATTTAAGGGATGGTTGATGCTCTAATTTCAGCACAAAGTCGAGCATTTTGAACAATGTGCATTCCTTGTACTTTTTATTTTCTTGAAAGAGAAATGAACTCAAATTTAAAAATTCTTGTCTACCCTGATTACCATTCATTATCAAACCATCCTCATAAGGAATTGGCATTTCTCTACAAACTTTGTTAACAGAGTTTTTCACCAAAAGTAAAAATCTTCCCACCCTGTTATAGGTGTTCACTTGGTACATTCTTCCTTCCTAAATAGATTATGGAAGTTAGGTGTCATTGAGGGTGACTGACTTATTGGGCACTTGTCCACATTTGTCTTTGTGTTTTTTTCACACGTTAGCCAAATGGGACATGAGGTGTTGTTCTCGCCGACCGACTATCTGCTGCTTACTGAGTTGTTAAGTCATGCCTGAACACTTGACCTTATTCCGTACAGCATTTAACGATGGACGAATTTTGTTGGCATTGTTTTTATAAATTTTATTTTTATAGGACTTGTGTTGTTTTTATTTTATTTATGTTATATTAAAATGTTGTTTTTTGGGCATTCCATTTGAATGCTCAGAAACGCTTTAAAATTCATAACATTCATGTTTTTATATTAATTAGTTCAGCCAAAAAAAGGTCGACAGTTACATTTGTATTAAATATTAAAAATGACGAAGAAGGTTAAGGAAATAATGAATGAACAGCCGTATGGCTGGAAATGTACTGGGAATATGTAAATGTAAATATTTCTCACTTTTGTGATGGGTTTCTTCAAGCGAAGAAGGCATCGCTATTGAACTGCACATTATTTTTATACCCTCCACCATAGGATGGGGGTAGACTAATTTCGTCATTCCGTTTGAATATTCTTGGTCGTCATGAAATTTCAAGTCGATCTAGCCATGTCCGTATGTTTGACGAAAGCACGCCAACTTTCGAAGGAGTAAAGCTAGGCGAAGTTTTGCACCGCTACTTCTTATTGGTGAGGGTCGATTCGGATTGTAAATGGGCCGAATCGGTCCATGTTCATCTGCATCTCGACTTCTTGAGCCACTAGGAGGCGCAATTCTCATACGATTTGACTGAAATTTTGCATAAGATGTTTTGTTATGACTTCCAACTACTGTGCTAAGTATGTTTAAAATCTGTCCATATCGTGATATTGCTGCCATATAAACCGATCTGGGATCTTGACTTCTTGAGTCTTTAGAGGGCGCAAAAATAATCCGATTAAGCTGAAATTTTGAGTAAAATGTGTTGTTTTGTCGCGCAATAACTATGTCAAGTATGGTCTAAATCGGTTCATAACCTGATATATCTCCCAAGTAAACCGATCTCCCGATTTTACTTCTTAAGCCTCAAGAGAGCGCAATTCTTATCCAATTTGGATGAAATTTTGTACAACTGCTTCTCTCGTGACCTTCAATATATGTGTGAAATATCTGAATCGGTCTATAACCTGATACAGCTCCCATATAAACTGATCTTCCAATGACTTCTTGAGCCCATAAAGGACGAATTGGCTGAAATTTTACACAGTGACTTTTACTATGATCTCCAACATTAAATTATGTTCCAACATCGGAACATAACTTTATATAGCTCCAATAGCATAGCAATTCTTATACATTATCCATTGATGCCTAAAAAGTGGTACCGGGAAAAGAGCTCGACAAATACGATCCATGGTAGAGGGTATATAAGATTCGGCCCGGCCGAACTTAGCACGCTTTACATAATATGCTTAAAGTTTTTAAATTTTTTTTAAGATATTTATCTAATTCTTTGTATAGTTTTATTTTTGTTCATTGGCAGGCTAAGTTCGAAGATAGACTATATCGGAAAGTATTTTGATAAAGCCCCTCTATAGCCCGATATCTCGCATATGCGAAGGGGAAACACAGTATAGTTGGTAAACACCTCTTTCCTTGCTAGATTCCCCGTAGGCTCATAGTCTTCATGTCATTATGGCGTTCTGTGGACGCCTGAATGGACCATGCTCTCGCCGCGTTTTTCTACCCACCACCATAGAATGGGGGTATAATTATCTATTCATTCCGTTCGTAACA